>NC_051418.1:34652879-34653291 GCF_015228065.2 Penaeus monodon
AAACAGTGTCCCATTGGAGAACATTGACATTAAAAAAAATCATTTCACTAAGCATAAACACTAGATCCTTTCAGGCAAATATGTCAAAAGACAAAAACAGAGAAAAAAGACAAAAATATTTCCAGTGTAACATTTTGCATTAAAATAACAGAGTGATACACGCGAATTAAGTTTATTGTCCCTAACTAGGTATGCTAACAATCCTAAATACTGTATTATTCTCAGCATCATTGAACAGATATTGACTTCCTTTTCTTATTACCGAAGAGCAAATGTTTCCAATGATTACATTCCAGTATTAATGACCTTTTTTTCTCTCTCTCTCTTTTTAATAATCGCTTTTAGCTCCTGAAGTGAACTCGTGAACCGGTTTCTTGCTGATCGATGCTAGTAAAGGGGGGGGTGGACAGTA
>NC_051418.1:34653841-34654257 GCF_015228065.2 Penaeus monodon
TACTGTCCCCCCCCCCCCTTTACCTAGCATCGACTCAGCAAGAACCGGTTCACGAGTTCACTTCAGGAGCTAAAAGCCGATTATTAAAAAGAGAGAGAGAGAAAAAAAGGGTCATTAATACTGGAATGTAATCATTGGAAACATTTGCTCTTCGGTAATTAAGAAAGGAAGTCAATATCTGTTCAATGATGCTGAGAATAATACAGTATTTAGGATTGTTAGCATACCTCGTTAGGGACAATAAACTTAATTCGCGTGTATCACTCCTGTTATTCTTAATGCAAATGTTACACTGGAAATATTTTTGTCTTTTTTCTCTGTTTTTTGTCTTTTGACATATTGCCCTGAAAGGATCTAGTGTTTATGCTTAGTGAAATGATTTTTTTTAATGTCATGTTCTCCAATGGGACACTGTT
>NC_051418.1:34654288-34654614 GCF_015228065.2 Penaeus monodon
GTTTTCTCTCACAGTATGGCATACGAAGCTGTTAATTAATCTTATACCAATAGTTATTAGGATTTAGTTTTTTTCGTGATTAAAATGCAAATTTGCAAGCCAAAGAAACTGTTATCATTTGTTTGTTTGCAGTTATTGTAACTTTTTCCACAATTATGCAATATTCCAGTGCCCAATATTTTCCCTTTTTATATCAGTTATTTCTTGAATCAAAACGAAAAAAGAGAACAGTAAACATTTAGCCAGGAAACCATACCAACAAGCATATTTCCCCTCACCCAAGAGCTACTTCGCAACACGAAAATTTAACATTGCAGGCTGTGAAT
>NC_051418.1:34654654-34655028 GCF_015228065.2 Penaeus monodon
CCAACGCGTGTCACTGCTTGATATCACTGCAAACAACACAAAATTACTACATCTTAGGTTTTTTTTCTCGATTTTATCCTGGAAAGAAAATATATAAGGTTTACTTTTAATTAACATGGAAGTCAACCTCGGTTCTCTGCCACAATTAATATACCTCGCTTTCGAAATTGCAACTGAAGAGCAAAGCGAAGGAATTGCAGCTCAAGATGACTAACCTTCCCCACTGCTTTTCAATATAATTGGAAGTATGGTGGTCAAAACCATGATATGTTGCAGGAAACAGGTTATTTCACCATTTCCAGGGGCCCATTACTCTTCGAGACCAAGTTACACTCTTTCCAGGGACACGAGTCAGAATATTGCTGTGGCAGATT
>NC_051418.1:34655134-34655288 GCF_015228065.2 Penaeus monodon
TTGGCTGCTGTTGCTGCTGCAGACTATTGTAGGTTTGTTATAACCACAAAATGTTTTTTTTTTCTCCCTTTCGTAACGATATATTAAAAAAAAAAAAAACATTCTAATTTAATCTATCATAATTCATTTTCTGAATATAACAGAAGGGCATTTC
>NC_051418.1:34655494-34655873 GCF_015228065.2 Penaeus monodon
GAGATACCAAAGTTAATGATGGCAGATTACCATTACCATTACTTATGATTTATCTTGAGTTTATTGAACTGATGATAATTAATATCAATTAATTATAATCATGTACCGTTTGTTCGTACCAAGAATCACTTTTTTTTCACGTCCTGAAAGTATTGCTTTACTGTCTATTTCGAAAGTTTCCTTCCATAGAATATTGTGTTTTTTTATGTTCTCATGTTTATTCTTGTGTTTATTTTTAATGTTCTTTGTTTATTGTGTTCTTTTTTATGTTCGTATGTTTTTTTATGTTTATATTCTATATTCATTGTTCATTTATTTATTTATTTGTTTTTGTATCATCACGAGTGTTAATAATTCATGCATGTATATTTATTCGCAT
>NC_051418.1:34655948-34656041 GCF_015228065.2 Penaeus monodon
CAGTTCAGTGAATGACATTTCATTATTCAAAATTAATCAAGTTTGGAACATGTTCGGTCTTTATGTTAGTTATCATTCAGGGTATTGTGGATA
>NC_051418.1:34656272-34656886 GCF_015228065.2 Penaeus monodon
TGACAAACGAGTCATATTGTTCTTATCCGCGAAATTCCCGGTAATTCATGTATATAACCAGCTTGTTCCCTGGATTATTGATTACGCTGAACCTGATTTTGGCGGATAGGTAATAAAAACGCCCTAATTAACCTGATATTTCGACAAGGAAAATTCCTGAATGGATAATTAGTCGGTATGTTATCAGTTACTAAGTGTATCTTTCCGTATGAAATGTATAGCAGTATAAAAGGGTATATTTTTCCTTAATTACTGTAGATAATCTCGGTCACAAATTACTTTTATGCAAACACTGATCAGTGGGAAGAATAAAACACTTTTATTTTCATTATTATAATTCGGGGACCATTTATTTATTATTATAATTAGGTGACGTTGCACTACACTAACTGTTTACACTGCAACCTGCGAAATCCCTCTTAGCAACAGTCTTTCCCGATTCACTGTTATATATCACTGCAAACGGAATTACTGTCGCTTTAAAACCACCATCAACATCTATTGTACAACACTGCCTGCGTCCATCAGATAAAAATCAAAACAAATAACAACTTTTGTTTTAATTAAAGTCCCCAGATTTTTTTCTGGTCAAGAAAACTTAACTTTACTCTCCG
>NC_051418.1:34656934-34657537 GCF_015228065.2 Penaeus monodon
CCTGAACATTCGAAATGGGACAGTAATCATTATGAGATATTACGGGAAACAGTTTATTTCACTCGTTTCATGTGCTGCTTTCTCATCAAAGGCAACTAACGACACGCTTCAGGGTATTATTGCTTTGATAAAAATACGATGTTGTTGCAAATTGCTTCGTTATCCAGTGCTTCGTTATCCACGCCATGGCTTGCTAATGCTCGCACGCTGACATCTTACTTTTTTTCGTTTTAATAATAATCTAGAGAATATAGTTTATACTCTTTATCATATACTTCTGTCGTATATTGCCCTTTCTCGCCTTTTGAATGAAGTAGAAAGGCATCCGGATATTTCAAAAGATATTAGAAATAAGAAGATTAATAAGTTAAGTCAGATAATCCACATAAACCAGGAAAAGATTGATACTAGGGATGCTTATAATCAGTACTGTCGGCTGTGCCTTTTTTTTTCAGAATATATAAAACAGTTTATATGTATTTAATGGACGAGTGAGCTATACCTTAATCATACTTTATTCATTGATGATTATTTCAAAACAGATTCTACTGATATCTGTGTTTAGTGCAGTTTTCGAGTGCTTTGTCTTCTGTCATATTACTC
>NC_051418.1:34658232-34658819 GCF_015228065.2 Penaeus monodon
GAGTAATATGACAGAAGACAAAGCACTCGAAAACTGCACTAAACCAGATTTCAGTAGAATCTGTTTTGAAATAATCATCAAATGAATAAAGTATGATTAAGGTATAGCTCACTCGTCCATTAAATACATATAAAACTGTTTTATATATTGAAAAAAAAGCACAGCCGACAGTACTGATTATAAGCATCCCTAGTATCAATCTTTTCCTGAGTTTTATGTGGATTATCTGACTTAACTTATTAATCTTCTTATTTCTAAATATCTTTGAAATATCCGGATGCCTTTTACTTCATTCAAAAGGCGAGAAAGGAATATACGACAGAAGTATATGATAAAGAGTATAAATATATTCTCTAGATTATTATTAAAACGAAAAAAGTAGATGTCAGCTGCGAGCATTAAACCATGGCGTGGATAACGAAGCACTGGATAACGAAGCAATTTGCAACAACATCGTATTTTTATCAAAGCAATAATACCTGAAGCGTGTCGTTAGTTGCTTTGATGAGAAAGCAGCACATGAAACGAGTGAAATAACTGTTTCCCGTAATATCTCATAATGATTACTGTCCCATTTCAATTTCAGG
>NC_051418.1:34658867-34659492 GCF_015228065.2 Penaeus monodon
CGGAGAGTAAAGTTAAGTTTTCTTGCCCAAAAAAAATCTGGGGACTTTAATTAAAACAAAAGTTGTTATTTGTTTTGATTTTATCTGATGGACGCAGGCAGTGTTGTACAATAAGTTGATGGTGGTTTTAAAGCGACAGTAATCCGTTTGCAGTGATATATAACAGTGAATCGGGAAAGACTGTTGCTAAGAGGGATTTCGCAGGTTGCAGTGTAAACAGTTAGTGTATGCAACGTCACCTAATTATAATAATAAATAAATGGTCCCCGAATTATAATCATGAAAATAAAAGTGTTTTATCTTCCACTGATCAGTGTTGCATAAAGTAATTTGTGACCAAATTTATCTACAGTAATTAAGAAAAAATACCCTTTTATACATGCCTATACATTTCATACGGCAAAGACAACTTAGTAACTGATAACATACCGATAATATCCATTCAGGAATTTTCCTTGTCGAAATATAGTTAATTAGGCGTTTTATTACCTATCCGCCAAAATCAGGTTCACGTAATCAATAATCCAGGGAACAAGCTGGTTATATACATGAATTAGAATTTCGCGGATAAGAACAATATGATCGTTTTGTCACTAAATATTCAAAAGCAATGTTAATAATGCCA
>NC_051418.1:34659754-34659831 GCF_015228065.2 Penaeus monodon
TAATGATAACTAACATAAAGACCGAACATGTTCCAAAATTGATTAATTTTGAATAAGAAATGTCATTCACTGAACTG
>NC_051418.1:34660071-34660180 GCF_015228065.2 Penaeus monodon
ACATGAGAACATAAAAAAACACAATATTTATGGAAGATAAATTTGAAATAGACAGTAAAGCAATATTTCAGACTGAATAATAAAAGTATTCTTGTACAACAAAGTACAT
>NC_051418.1:34660239-34660390 GCF_015228065.2 Penaeus monodon
ATGAGATAATGTTAAATCATGCCATCATTAACTTTTGTATCTCTTTTAAGATTTATAAGCTTGTGATATTTATTTATTAGTAATATTTATCAGCCGTTCTGTTATCTATGGGGAAACATTATTCTAATTCCTCAGATTAAAGCATAAGGAA
>NC_051418.1:34660490-34660630 GCF_015228065.2 Penaeus monodon
AAATGCCTTCTGTTATATTCAGAAAATGAATTATGATAGATTAAATTAGAATGTTTTTTTTTTTTTAAATATCTGTAGAAAGGGAGAAATAAAAATTTTTGGTTATAAAACTAATATAGTCTGCACATCAAACAGTCCAA
>NC_051418.1:34660751-34661101 GCF_015228065.2 Penaeus monodon
AATTGCCACAGAATATTCTGATCGTGTCCCTAGATGTAATTGTCTCGAAAGTAATGGGCCCCTGGAATGGTGAAATACCTGTTTCATGCAAATATCATGGTTTTGACCACATATTCCAATTATATTGAAAAGCAGTGGGAGGTTAGTCATCTGAGCTGCAATCTTCGCTTTGCTCATACAGTTGCAATTTCGAAAGCAGGTATATTAATTGTGCAGAGAAACGAGGTTGAACTTCCATGTTAATTAAAAGTAAACCTTATATATTTACTTTCAGGATAAATCGAGAAAAAAAACCTAAGATGTATAATTTTGTGTTGTTTGCAGTGATATCAAGCAGTGACAGACGTTGG
>NC_051418.1:34661141-34661463 GCF_015228065.2 Penaeus monodon
ATCAAGCCTGCAATGTTAAATTTCCGTGTTCGAAGTAGCTCTTGGGTGAGGGGAAATATGCTTGTTGGTATGGTTTCCTGGCGAAATGTTTACTGTTACTCTTTTTTCGTTTTGATTCAAGAAATAACTGTTAAAAAGGGAAAATATTGGGCACTGAATATTGCATAATTGTGGAAAAAGTTACAATAACTGCAAACAAACAAATTGATAAATTTCTTTGGCTTGCAAATTGCATTTTAATCACGAAAAAAACTAAATCCTAATAAACTATTGGTAATAAAGATAATTAACAGCTTCGTATGCCATACTTGATGAGAAAAAC
>NC_051418.1:34661496-34661916 GCF_015228065.2 Penaeus monodon
AAAAGTGTCCCATTGGAGAAACATTGACATTAAAAAAAATCATTTCATAAGCATAAACACTAGATCCTTTCAGGGCAATATGTCAAAAGACAAAAAAACAGAGAAAAAGAGACAAAAATATTTCCAGTGTAACATTTGCATTAAGAATAACAGAGTGATACACGCGAATTAATTTATTGTCCCTAACGAGGTATGCTAACAATCCTAAATACTGTATTATTTCAAGCAATCATTGAACAATATTGACATTACATTTTCTTAATAACCGATAGAGCAAATGATTTACCAATGATTACATTCCAGTATTAATGACCCTTTTTTTATCTCTCTCTCTTTTTAATAATCGGCTTTAGATCCTGAAGTGAATCGTGAACCGTTTCTTGCTGAGTCGATGCTAGGTAAAGAGGGGGGGGGACAGTA
>NC_051418.1:34662486-34662900 GCF_015228065.2 Penaeus monodon
TACTGTCCCCCCCCCCTTTACCTAGCATCGACTCAGCAAGAACCGGTTCACGAGTTCACTTCAGGAGCTAAAAGCCGATTATTAAAAAGAGAGAGAGAGAAAAAAAGGGTCATTAATACTGGAATGTAATCATTGGAAACATTTGCTCTTCGGTAATTAAGAAAAGGAAGTCAATATCTGTTCAATGATGCTGAGAATAATACAGTATTTAGGATTGTTAGCATACCTGTTAGGGACAATAAACTTAATTCGCGTGTATCACTCCTGTTATTCTTAATGCAAATGTTACACTGGAAATATTTTTGTCTTTTTTTCTCTGTTTTTGTCTTTTGACATATTGCCCTGAAAGGATCTAGTGTTTATGCTTAGTGAAATGATTTTTTTTAATGTCAGTGTTATCCAATGGGACACTGT
>NC_051418.1:34662932-34663259 GCF_015228065.2 Penaeus monodon
GTTTTCTCTCACAGTATGGCATACGAAGCTGTTAATTAATCTTATACCAATAGTTATTAGGATTTAGTTTTTTTCGTGATTAAAATGCAAATTTGCAAGCCAAAGAAACTGTTATCATTTGTTTGTTTGCAGTTATTGTAACTTTTTTCCACAATTATGCAATATTCCAGTGCCCAATATTTTCCCTTTTTATATCAGTTATTTCTTGAATCAAAACGAAAAAAGAGAACAGTAAACATTTAGCCAGGAAAACCATACCAACAAGCATATTTCCCCTCACCAAGAGCTACTTCGCAACACGAAAATTTAACATTGCAGGCTGTGAAT
>NC_051418.1:34663299-34663673 GCF_015228065.2 Penaeus monodon
CCAACGCGTGTCACTGCTTGATATCACTGCAAACAACACAAAATTACTACATCTTAGGTTTTTTTTCTCGATTTTATCCTGGAAAGAAAATATATAAGGTTTACTTTTAATTAACATGGAAGTCAACCTCGGTTCTCTGCCACAATTAATATACCTCGCTTTCGAAATTGCAACTGAAGAGCAAAGCGAAGGAATTGCAGCTCAAGATGACTAACCTTCCCCACTGCTTTTCAATATAATTGGAAGTATGGTGGTCAAAACCATGATATGTTGCAGGAAACAGGTTATTTCACCATTTCCAGGGGCCCATTACTCTTCGAGACCAAGTTACACTCTTTCCAGGGACACGAGTCAGAATATTGCTGTGGCAGATT
>NC_051418.1:34663794-34663948 GCF_015228065.2 Penaeus monodon
TTGGCTGCTGTTGCTGCTGCAGACTATTGTAGGTTTGTTATAACCACAAAATGTTTTTTTTTTCTCCCTTTCGTAACGATATATTAAAAAAAAAAAAAACATTCTAATTTAATCTATCATAATTCATTTTCTGAATATAACAGAAGGGCATTTC
>NC_051418.1:34664154-34664531 GCF_015228065.2 Penaeus monodon
GAGATACCAAAGTTAATGATGGCAGATTACCATTACCATTACTTATGATTTATCTTGAGTTTATTGAACTGATGATAATTAATATCAATTAATTATAATCATGTACCGTTTGTTCGTACCAAGAATCACTTTTTTTTCACGTCCTGAAAGTATTGCTTTACTGTCTATTTCGAAAGTTTCCTTCCATAGTATATTGGTGTGTTTTTATGTTCTCATGTTTATTGTTGTGTTTATTTTTAATGTTCTTTGTTTATTGTGTTCTTTTTTATGTTCGTATGTTTTTTATGTTATATTCTATATTCATTGTTCATTTATTTATTTATTGTTTTTGTATCATCACGAGTGTTAATAATTCATGCATGTATATTTATTCGCAT
>NC_051418.1:34664611-34664690 GCF_015228065.2 Penaeus monodon
CAGTTCAGTGAATGACATTCATTATTCAAAATTAATCAAGTTGGAACATGTTCGGTCTTTATGTTAGTTATCATTCAGG
>NC_051418.1:34664970-34665596 GCF_015228065.2 Penaeus monodon
TTGCTTTGAATATTTAGTGACAAACGATCATATTGTTCTTATCCGCGAAATTCCGGTAATTCATGTATATAACCAGCTTGTTCCCTGGATTATTGATTACGCTGAACCTGATTTTGGCGGATAGGTAATAAAAACGCCCTAATTAACCTGATATTTCGACAAGGAAAATTCCTGAATGGATAATTAGTCGGTATGTTATCAGTTACTAAGTGTATCTTTCCGTATGAAATGTATAGCAGTATAAGGGTATATTTTTCCTTAATTACTGTAGATAATCTCGGTCACAAATTACTTTTATGCAAACACTGATCAGTGGGAAGAATAAAACACTTTTATTTTCATTATTATAATTCGGGGACCATTTATTTATTATTATAATTAGGTGACGTTTGCACTACACTAACTGTTTACACTGCAACCTGCGAAATCCCTCTTAGCAACAGTCTTTCCCGATTCACTGTTATATATCACTGCAAACGGAATTACTGTCGCTTTAAAACCACCATCAACATCTATTGTACAACACTGCCTGCGTCATCAGATAAAAATCAAAACAAATAACAACTTTTGTTTTAATTAAAGTCCCCAGATTTTTTCTGGTCAAGAAAACTTAACTTTACTCTCCG
>NC_051418.1:34665643-34666302 GCF_015228065.2 Penaeus monodon
CCTGAACATTCGAAATGGGACAGTAATACATTATGAGATATTACGGGAAACAGTTTATTTCACTCGTTTCATGTGCTGCTTTCTCATCAAAGGCAACTAACGACACGCTTCAGGGTATTATTGCTTTGATAAAAATACGATGTTGTTGCAAAATTGCTTCGTTATCCAGTGCTTCGTTATCCACGCCATGGCTTGCTAATGCTCGCACGCTGACATCTTACTTTTTTTCGTTTTAATAATAATCTAGAGAATATAGTTATACTCTTTATCATATACTTCTGTCGTATATTGCCCTTTCTCGCCTTTTGAATGAAGTAGAAAGGCATCCGGATATTTCAAAAGATATTAGAAATAAGAAGATTAATAAGTTAAGTCAGATAATCCACATAAACCAGGAAAAGATTGATACTAGGGATGCTTATAATCAGTACTGTCGGCTGTGCCTTTTTTTTCAGAATATATAAAACAGTTTATATGTATTTAATGGACGAGTGAGCTATACCTTAATCATACTTATTCATTGATGATTATTTCAAAACAGATCTACTGATATCTGTGTTTAGTGCAGTTTTCGAGTGCTTTGTCTTCTGTCATATTACTCTTCATTCTCATTTTTAAATGCCATGCAATTTTCTTTATTGTTTAGATACAGGAAGTAA
>NC_051418.1:34666709-34667969 GCF_015228065.2 Penaeus monodon
TAAGCACTATTAATTATGCCTTACTAAACACCATCACCCGCCAACAAAAACACGATTCATTTTACGATTTCATTTACTCTTTTTTCTTTCTTTTAGGGAAACGATTCACTACCAAGCCTAATAGTAAACTGAGTGATAAAGGTTACGCGTCGACTCATGCTTGTGATAAAAATCGATACTGGAGAACATGAGTTAAAAGCCATTTGATTCTTAGTAAGCATTACCACGTATCGCCCTCTGTCTCCAGTCCGTTCGTCTTATCAAAGATACCACAAAGGTTATTTCTGTTCCTGATTGAAGGGAAATTATCATTTATTGACGATTTCCTGGGAATGAAGGGAAGTGAAGGGTAAATCGGGAAATGAATTCGTAGAAGTCACCTTTTCTGTAAAGCGAGAATTTATTACAATTTCTTTGAATTAACCACCACAGTGTTCTTGTCTCCCTTCGTTGCAACAGTGGAAAGGTCGTTATATTGGAATCACCAAATCCATTACATATTATATGACTTGTTTCGTCAAATATTCCCAGAGCAAAGTGCATCTCTTCAGTATAAGGTTAATGGTATGAAGGGATTACGTGATGTCGACGTGGGACAACTAAGCAATATTTTTTCAGCAACATTTGAACTAATGTCTTCATTTTATTGCAACAACCATCTTAAATTTCAGTCGAAAGTTTTCGTTCACATTTCAGATATAATATTACTCGTTTAATTGATTTTCTCATAGAAGTTGTTAAAGAAACCACTATTCACCTACCACTAAATACCTGCTATGATGTCATAGCAGAATATTATATCTATATTTCACTTGTCTTGTGCTACGTGAGTAATGAAGTAAAACCTTTTCCAAGGATTAAGATACATTGTCAAAATACTAACAAAAGTGTAAAATAGATTTTACTGTAAAACTGATGTCAGTCAAATCAAAAGAAAGAACTTGGAAAGAAATGATAATACGCGAGATTTTTAGCATTGTGATATTTTCAATTCAACGAATTGAAACGAGTTAAAACATACATTATTTCATATTACATGCATTATGTAATATGAAATGAACAAAATTATAACGATTTTTTTTTTCCATTTTCGAGTTTCATATAAAATCATGTGATGATAAATGTTACAGACTTTCACAGAAGTTTTCCATGATTTTAGAATTGGATGTAGAAACTACATGTATAAAATATTAGTTATGAAGCGAAATTTTATGCGGATTTTCATAGTAAGTGTTTTTAGCTGGACGGTACAGAATCGTG
>NC_051418.1:34668053-34668510 GCF_015228065.2 Penaeus monodon
AATCATTAGTCGATAACCTCCAAATTCTAAATAAGAAAACAGAAGCAAAAATTTTTATAATAAATATAGTTTGGGTCTAAGATCACATCACTACTTCTTAGTAAGGGTTACAATACTATATATTAAGTTTTAAGGTTATTCGAACCCTCTTTTGTCAACATTTATCGCATTCGTTATTTATATTTTCTCTTGTAGAATGATAAATGAGTAACACAGACTTATTAATATGATAATGGTATCAAGCACTGAAGTTTAGTTATTCCGGTAATGAAACACCTAAATCCTATCTGAAACAGTTTAACTAGCGCTTATATAATCTTAGTAATAACTAGAACATCTTGGAAGAAACGAATCAAACTATAGACAATAGAAAAGACGACTATAAAACAAATTATAAAAATGCCTAAGAAGTTTAACGCAAGCATATACGCAGTGGATTCAAACATGAAGAATAGAC
>NC_051418.1:34668548-34669449 GCF_015228065.2 Penaeus monodon
GAATTTATAAACAAGAAAAAAAAATAGTAAATGAAATTGACCTTAGATTTAGAATAACGAAAGAAATTCTTCTATATAATAAACCTCACAATATCCTCGACGGAGAAGCCAACTGCCGAGATATTTAATTAAAAACAAAATGATCTTGCTGTACGTCATGACTATTATACTATTAAAATGACAATATAAACTGAACTGATATTTCGTAAGACGTCATTAAGTTAACTCAAGTTTATGTAATATGCAGAGTACATTAATGTATATTACTTATAAGCCCTTACTTCATTAAGATAATGTAAAGTGCATAGCAGGTTCAATGATATAAAGAAAGCATTTAAAATCATGGAAGTCACAATAGAGTCGCAAATACATATGATCATTTCCTTATACGCACTCGAAAAAGAGAGATCCTGAAAATAACAATAGAGCCAGGTACTGTAGTCGAAAATGCATATGGTTATTTCCTTTCACGCACACTTGATACTTCCAGATATTCTGTCGAAAATACTCCCAGATATTTAATACTTCCAGATATATATAATATACTTCCAGAAATCAGAAAATACTTCCAGAAAATACTTCCAGATATATATACTTCCAGATATTCTGTAGTTCGCACACTTGATACTTCCAGATATTCTGTCGAAAATACATATGGTTATTTCCTTTTACGCACCCTTCAAGGATACTTCCAGATATTCTGTAGTTCCTTTTATCTTCAGAATAGTCTTGGTTGCCAGAACAGACCTTCTCGAGAGCATGTTTGATAGGGTTTCCTGATTCTTGAAAACTATACATCTGTCTTCCTTCAGTTAGTGTCTCTATTTTAATAGGGTTATTTCTGTATTGCAGTTGTTTGTTTGTATCGATCTTTATCACTTAATTATTCATCTGTTTATAT
>NC_051418.1:34669531-34669601 GCF_015228065.2 Penaeus monodon
GTTATTTAACTTAACGAGGCGACGGTGTACTTGAGAGTTTGGCATTGATTATCAGAATGCAAAATGTTCA
>NC_051418.1:34669674-34669739 GCF_015228065.2 Penaeus monodon
AAAATATCACCATCCGATGAAAATTCATGAAGGAGAACAAATATTTTCACAGCAAAAGATTGACT
>NC_051418.1:34669977-34670196 GCF_015228065.2 Penaeus monodon
AAACTTATAATTTACTACAACTGCAGGTATGATAGATTGAACACAATGATTCAGGAAGATATTTTGTCAAGGTAGTAAATACACTATAATAGTATTATTGTTAATGCACAGGAAACGTTTAATAGGATTAAGGAATTATTTCTCTATAATATCTCTCGTTCCTTCACAATGCTTCAGGAACTACGAAGACGTCAATTTAAAGCTTGCAAACTTCGACAA
>NC_051418.1:34670266-34670637 GCF_015228065.2 Penaeus monodon
GCTGAACTTTTATAATGATAAGAAATGTTTGCAGGAATCAAATTTATATTTTACTAGTGGATGCAGTCGCGTACAAGCAATATACGTGATCTGACGTATGTATGTGTATTTATGTTAAGGCTGCGATCAAAGAACATCTAAAATTTTGCGCAGATGATTGCTACTTCTGAAGCAGCATTTGTGTTAAAGCCATATACCTTATTTTTTCAGTAAATTACCACACTTTTCTCTGTACGTGAGATAATCGAGCCTCCTATTCACAATATACAGTACCTGTGTATAACTCATAACTCCAGACCTTTCTTTCCCTGATAGTTCAGAGCCACCGTTTTTGACAGTTTTTATAACTTACTCCCTCCGTTGTTTATATA
>NC_051418.1:34670684-34670897 GCF_015228065.2 Penaeus monodon
TTTTATCTGAAGCTTCGTCTTCATATTACGCTAAGTTAGCTTGTCAAGAGGGTGTCATCTGAAATCCTCATGTATTCTTACTTTACTATGGCTGATACATACAACTCGATGCCCAAGGTAAAGAGTGTATTGGGAGACGGGGAAAAGTATTAGGAAAATTTTAGTCACTATTAAGCTTCATTATTGTTATTTAATATCTGTTATCATAACTGT
>NC_051418.1:34671338-34672433 GCF_015228065.2 Penaeus monodon
CTTTAATTACGATTTTGTAACTACTAACAATAAAACCGCTCGTCTCAATATTTCCCTTGACTCTTCATTGCTAACTTAATCACCTGAGTGTATTCTACTGCATTTCAAAGTAAGAAAGAAATAAGACTAACATTCTCTGAACATTTACAGCTCAGAGACTTAAAAGATCACGATATCAGTTTTCTCTCCCAGCATCTCTCATTTCATTTCACAAGTGCACACATTTCTGCGCCTTTTCATGAAACCGTAAAATCGACTGGGATTAAAATACAGTGGATATACATAACACCAAACAGTTCTCAGCATTTGTTCTAAGTGTGAATGCGTGTTTATTTAAGGGTTTAGCAGCGATAAATAAACTACGAGTATTATTTGCTTTGGTTATTGTAAGCTTTAGAAGGATTTGCGAACACAGCGTTGCACAATAATTCGACGGACATTATCAAGATTCATTCCTGACTGTTCTTCGTCCCTTTCCAAATGTTGCAACGTTTCAATCATTCATGAAACAGAGAAAGTTGGTTTTTTATATATATAAAATCTTAGGAACTGAAATACAATAATTTCCTTTGGTAACAATAATGAGCATTTGATTCCCAAGTGACAGCAATAAATACATTTTGCAGATCGGATTTTGAAAAGTATCTTTTGATCATTCGTAAGAATTTGTGAAGGTGAATATTTGCTAAGGTGATACGAGGAAACACTAGTGACAATGTTAATGCAAGATATATTACCTCAAGTAAAAAGACATCAAATAAGTATGAATTTAAAAGAAACAAAGACATGAAATTCAACAAAGATATTCGAAGGATAATGAAAGTAATAACAAAACCGACCTTCATTTGTTCTTAAAGTACTGAATTATGAAGGGGACCAATGAAGACCACAGACTCCTCATTATTGAGCAAATTTATCAAGCTGAGAAACATAGTACATTTTAAATACATGTCATTAACCCTATTAATGCTTGATTTATCGTTTGTCAAATATTCTTAGCAAAAGTAATATCAACAGACTAATCAATCTGTACATTTAATCGTTCAAATGATTAATGTATATAATTTTTCAGAATGTGTTCAAAGGGAAATTCAT
>NC_051418.1:34673049-34673143 GCF_015228065.2 Penaeus monodon
CGGCCTTCGAGGAGGCACCCAAGATGACAGCCGTCGAGGTGTTAGCTATGTTATGGCTATATTTTATATCTAGTTATGCAATTGCACTGATTTA
>NC_051418.1:34674967-34675259 GCF_015228065.2 Penaeus monodon
ACATGGGGAGAGGCGAGGCACTACATGTAAAGGGAAGATAAGCGGAAATGTTATGATATTCATCTGTGAATTGAAATGGTAAGATTTGTGATTTTTGTTATTAAGTTCACATTCTCAGGCTGTTGGTGAACGCAATAACGAACACAGAAGAAGGGAATTGAATTTTTTTTTTTTTAATGTCGATCATCAGAGAGGAAGTATTTCGTTGTTCATTTGTTAATCTCGTTCACTTTCTCTGTTTTAATTAGTATCTGGTTATGGGTACAATATAGATGATTAAATGTATATATAA
>NC_051418.1:34675352-34675724 GCF_015228065.2 Penaeus monodon
ATGCGTATTCCTAATGCCAATACAAGTGGCGAGCAAGCGAGGTATGAGCGTTCCAGTTGAGCTAAGATTCCAGAGCGACGCGTTGTCGTCTCCCGTAAGTTTTTCGTCGCCAGGGAGCCGCCCAAGGGGAGGAGACTCTTGCGTCATCCTGCTCCTGATAGGTTGAAGGCCAGGTCGACTCCGCCCCTAGGAGGAGCAGACAGGTAGGCCCCTGGCACGATGGCACGGTCAGTCGTGTCGTCCAGTGCCTCTGACCGCGTGATATTTATCGTTGCGGGGGAATCGGGCAAGATGCAGTTACTAATGAAAATGATTTTTGAAGAACCCATTTGGCATTATTTTAACAACGTTGTGCGTCTAACGTATCGACAA
>NC_051418.1:34675986-34676469 GCF_015228065.2 Penaeus monodon
ATTAACTAACTGTAAAAGTCAAAATAATAGATGAAATGCTGAATAAGAATGCTATATTTCTTCACACGCATAAGCTTCCACGAAATCCCTTTGAATTATCCTCATCATTATCAAGACTGCTAAAAGCAAGCACATATTTATGAGCTGTAGAACCTAACCAACATACATTTAACACAAGTTATACCGTCTATTAACCTTTACTGCACACTCCTTCTAGTCACATGTCTGTTAATTTGTTTAGAGTCAGTTTGTAATACATATCTGACCATGAATGCGAGTAAATTTACTGATACGTGTTTAATAACATGATGTATTTCATCAAATAAGCGAGGCCCTTGTCCTGATCTTCTTAACTACCTGGCTCTTATTTCGCGATTATTTCTTCACTTTCCTTTGTTGTGCGTTATCTTTCGAACAGATGCTTATATAAACTAGTGGTATATATACTGTGCTTATATAAACTAGTGGTATATATACTGACGA
>NC_051418.1:34676964-34677476 GCF_015228065.2 Penaeus monodon
GTGATGTCAATGGCTGGGTTGAGATCTCGTTCTTAAGCATGCTGTGTGTTGCATGTGCTCAGACGGACGGATCCTATTTCGAAGCAAACTCCCGATGCAATGCTAACAAAATGTTTCTGAATTAACAATGTTATTTTGTACCCATCCGCATGAGAGGGGAATATGGGAATATAAGGAAGAGTGAACTTACTAAAGTTGGATAATTATATATATATAAAAAGGAATTACTTTTTTTTAGAAAAATCAGTTATGTTTTCCACCTTTGTTATTGTATTCATCGACATATACATGAAATGCACTGAATAAAAATCATCGTATATTCATTTTCTTTACAACTTCACATAAATAACTGCGGAATTCCCTCTGTTTTACCAAGGAACAAAACATTGTAACATGTTCAAAGGGATAAAGAACAGTGAGAAGTTTAATTTATAATGCAGTTGGCAACGTATTGTGAAAAGACACTACCAACAATTGTCCTTAAAATGTTTAAAAATAGCTAAGCGAAAACC
>NC_051418.1:34678043-34678254 GCF_015228065.2 Penaeus monodon
AACTCCTCATTACGTGCGTCTCAGCTTTAATCTAAGTTATTATTAACAACTTCGACACTGTTTAACGAATGTTAACACCATACCAATCTCCTAATTCAGTTGTGTCAGTCTGCTTAATCTGAATTTTTAATGATGTCTATATTTTCACAAAAGAAAGCTATGTGAGAAATGTTCGATTGGTCTGCGTGTGTTTGGGTGGTAATAATAACAG
>NC_051418.1:34678393-34678535 GCF_015228065.2 Penaeus monodon
AACAATAAGTAAAAATACAGATATGAATATAAAACATGAAAAACATGAGATATATGGACAACGCAGAAGCACATTTTGTTATGCTTTCACTATCATTGATATCAGTGTTTACTATTTAACATGGGGTCTCTCAATACACCAG
>NC_051418.1:34678761-34679050 GCF_015228065.2 Penaeus monodon
TTCCTCACACACACACACATACAATATTCAATATTGTATATTGATACACACTATAGCATTCCATTCCCTATAGAACATCCAGTGTACTATACAATGTACAATGCAACAATCAATACCTTGTGAATTAAGAAATCTTTTAATATTGTAGTATTTCAATAGAACATTCAATCCGACGTTCTATAACATAACGTTCGAAACAAGTGAAATGTTATTAATTTAAACTTTTTTTTTTTTTGAAAGTCTACTCACTTTTTAAGGATACCTTGAAATATTCCATATATGTATCCAA
>NC_051418.1:34679075-34679300 GCF_015228065.2 Penaeus monodon
CAACAAGTGAAATAAGATTTGTTGATTGATTCGTTTCAACTGAGTATAATTCAATTCTCAGAAATCTACCAATTTTCTTGATAATAGAGAGAACGCCATCGGTTTTAACATTTTATGGCAAATCATACTTCAGTTTCACGACAAGGTTCTTTTGTAAATAAAATATCATAAGTCTGTTTTCCATTTATCCAGGTTAATGACGTATCTTTGTCAAATAATGTACTT
>NC_051418.1:34679611-34680111 GCF_015228065.2 Penaeus monodon
CAAGTCGAATCATTATTCCTGCATGCCAACTATTCATTTGTTAAACAGCCTTCTTCGTGATCTAATGAGCATTTGTTAAAGGTAACTCAATTTATTACTTCAAAAAAGAAAAAATCAAAAGTTTATAAAAAAGACAACAAAACACTGTAATCTTTCCATAAAAGTGAAAAGAGATGCAAAAGTGTGTGTACTTATTAAGCCTGATGTTTGCAGGAGTTATTGAAATATTTTCCAATCGTAAATCAGGTTTGGGATAGACGACTCACAAATACATTGCACTGATATTGACTCGTAATTCTTGATGAATAGTGAGCACATGAGCCTATTAAGAGGCCATTTCAAGTCATAATAGATGTTAATTAATAACGTTGATTACTGCGTTTGTGTGCTCTCCTCTCTAGTTCCAGTTTGAGAATTGTCTCGGGTTAACCAGTAAGTTGAATCCTCTGGCTGCTTCTGTGTTGATTAGGGCGACGCTGGTTCAGTGGTGGTTCTCATTT
>NC_051418.1:34681308-34683454 GCF_015228065.2 Penaeus monodon
ATTTATAAAATCATTTATATATCAAAGAACAATTCAAATGTACAGAATATTATAATACCTTGATATTATCAGAAAAGGTAATTAGTGAAGCGTAATATGATGTGTTTCAAAGAATCATAATGAAATTAATAACCAACAATCATTTTCATGTTTTAAAATATGTAAAATAACTGGCATCTCTTAGAGGGAGAATATGTCAGAACATCAGAGCAGAATAATTACATAATAACAAAAATACATTGCAATAATTTCGTACACGTATCAGTTCTAAGGTTATTTCCTATCATAAATCTCAAGTTAGATGTAACTGATATTCTACTTCATACCATTAAACTTTTATTAACCTATTGCTCTTGAACGAGGCAATAGTGCTACAAAGAAATATCTCTCCCCCACTTTACGATAATACCCATAGTCACAACCTGCAGCGTTGGCACTTCTTACAAGCTCTTAGAAGGTAAAAGTGACTAATCTTTGCCTGTATTTACTGTTTTGATTTCAGATTCTTGTGACAAAATGTAACAGAAGCAGTTATCATGTGTAAGGCTAAGAATAATAGTTATCACAACATACTGTATGTGACTGCTATTTACAAGTAACCGATCCTTGTATAAAAATGGCTAATTGAGTTAAGTCACATGCTGTAATATAATCACTATATATGCAGGTTATTTTAGAAACCTTTGCACGTAGGGTGTTTGCATATATAGGTGAAACTGCAGTATTGAGTAATCAACGTTGATGGTTCTGCTTTAATGGTATTTCTATAATAGTTATGAAAGTGGAAGTGGTACTGTGGTGGTGAGCATGCAATAGTAATATATATTCGTTATATAGAAAGGCTTTACAGAGAAAGGTGTTTCTGTAAATTTAATATCCGCGTTCTCTTCACTTCCCTTCGTTCAGGAAATGGAGCAAACCTTTGTAATATATTCATTAAGGCGACCTGGCAGAACACAGAACACGGGCATGGCAATAATTACATTAAAGCGGCATCTGTAACCACCCGTTGCAGTGATAAACTCATTGCTTCTGCACAATCACGAATCCACAACCATTTTCAAACCCTTATCCCATCGCGTAGAACAAGTGCTAGTGACTTGTTGCTCCTGACGAGGGCAGAATTCTCACGACTTAAGAGGAACCCTTTCCTGCTATAATCATGCCCCTCGCCCTGTAATTGTCCGCCTCGAGAGAGAAATTAATCCTCTTGGACTGCTGGCCCTCAGGATCTCCTTCTCTTTCCTCTTCCATTCCTCTTTGGGAATCATCTCAGACTAAGTACAAGAGAGAACCTCAAATAACAACACCAAGAACAATCGCCCGCTCTCGGTCCACGATAAAAGTCTGGACTTAATCACACTGAGACGTTGACTCAATTAACGTCCACTCGAATCTCTGGAGGGGAATGGGATCGGGAGAGCGAGACAGATCTTCGTTTTCATTTTCAAGAATAACTCATGAAACTGAATTCACCTTATTCTTATATTATATATATATAATTAAACAGTGAACAAACAATATCACAGAAGGCAAGGAACTGTAATAGTTGTACATCCATGGAACTCTTTCCGATCTGTGTTCACATAAATGTTCAAGAAATATTATAGATTAATTTTATTTCTTCCAAATAAATGTGTATCAAGAGTTTTCGTTGGGGCTCATTTTCCGTTGTGCTTATTATTTGCACATCCATCTTTGTTATACATTTTTTTTAGGTTATTCATTCACTTAATTTTCTGTCTTCGTTGCGTACTTGCAATCCACTCAGAGAAATGAAGAATCAGCAGTTAGCGTTTATCCTAGGGGGAAATAAGTCTACTGTATGCAATGTTCTGCAATCACTGATCGTGTGGTATCAGAACCATATCCCTGCATCAATACT
Source organism: Penaeus monodon (assembly GCF_015228065.2). Classification (NCBI taxonomy): domain Eukaryota; kingdom Metazoa; phylum Arthropoda; class Malacostraca; order Decapoda; family Penaeidae; genus Penaeus; species Penaeus monodon. Next base: position 34,683,194 of record NC_051418.1, read on the forward strand.
ATTATAAGTAATACTGGACAAAATCAACAGATTTTGATAAGTAACGAATGCGGAATTAACGACTTAAACAGTTCCCTTTGCTCAATATTATTACTAATCGCCAAACTTCCAATTATTTAGATCCACACGAAATGTGAATGCTCTTGATGGCGTTCTTTTTTGTCTCTTCTCAGTTTTTTTTCTCTCTTTCTCTTTATGCTTTCAGTTGTTGTTTCGAAGTCAAGTTTGAGAACCTTGAGGATGGTTGCTATACTCAAAATA
>NC_051418.1:34683832-34685966 GCF_015228065.2 Penaeus monodon
CACGCTCAAGGTATCACAAAGTCATAATGTCTATACACATTCTGTATTGTAAGGATTTGTAAGGAGAACATCTGGCCTGAAAAAATCGAGCCAGCGTGACTGAACCTCAGGGCTTGAGTTCTTGCTGGGACACCGCTACTTAAGAGGAGCTTCTTCATTCTAGCTCCGGCTGAAGATCGAGGGTTTGGTTTCCCTGAATAATGATCCTAAGACATTTTTCTTCCGTAAATAAAAGGGAAAAGAAGTGCCTCCTCTTTCCCCTCCAAAGAAATAATTAAAACATAACCCCAAACGAAAACGTTTTATCTATCCAAGTGGCTGGTGCTTGCATAAGCTTGAATAATCGTCATTTGCATATGAAATTACCTGCTATAATAAAAGCAAAATATTCCCAGTTTATTCTGCCAAACTTTGCAAATAAAGAATTTGCATAAAAGCTATCTGGCTACCACGAATGCAGAGCAGGTTGTAGTTTAATGCGTGGGGTTGGTAGCGATACAATATTATAGACGGGAATCAGGAGGGTATATGAAGAGAGACAGATAAAGTATACATTTACAAAAGCCACTGGGAAAGGTATGTAGGCGATCGTTAAAAACCCTAACACTGTTGGGTGAGTAACAGAAGGGGCTAACAACAGCAACGAATAAACGAAAATTAAGAACGTGAAAACAGACTAAAAATAAAATGTGGAATAAAATAACCTTGCAAAATAAGACAAACACCCATGAAGAGAACGGTGAAAAATACTAACAAACGCCATAAAATAGAATAAAATTGTACTCATGCGAGTTATTAACAACAGCTGTGAAAAAATAAAGTTAAGGGAAAGTTCCACGGAGAAAGACTACTAAAAGACGCGAAGACCAGAAGCAGTCGTGAAAAATGAGAGTCGAGAAACCGACCCAAACATACACCGAAATAATAATGATGATGATACACGAGTTTTACAAAGGTGTTTATGTAAATTCAATATCCGAGTTCCCTTCACTTCCCTTCATTCAGAAAATGGAGCAAAACTCTGTAGTATATTCATTAACAGAACACTGAACACGGGGCAAGGTAATAATTGCATTAAAACCGCATCTGTGAGCGAATGCACGCATCTAAGAGGAACCCTTTCCTGCTATAATCATGCCCCTCGCCCTGTAATTTTCCGCCTCACGAGAGAAATTAATCCTCTTGGACTGCTGGCCCTCAGGATCTCCTTCTCTTTCCTCTTCCATTCCTCTTTGGGAATCATCTCAGACTAAGTACAAGAGAGAACCTCAAATAACAACACCAAGAACAATCGCCCGCTCTCGGTCCACGATAAAAGTCTGGACTTAATCACACTGAGACGTTGACTCAATTAACCTACACTCGAATCTCTGGAGGGGAAAGGGATCGGGAGAGCGAGACAGATCTTCGTTTTCATTTTCAAGAACAGCTCTAAAGGCAGAATGTTCATGGAAATTAATTTACATAAAAGGGAAATGTTACAGAAGGTAAAGCATCATAATATTTACACATTTAAGAAACGATCCGATCTGTTCTCATAAACGTCCATGAAAAATAATAGATTGTGTTTCTTCCGATTAGATGCATGCTAAGATTTTTCCTCGTTTTGGGTCCACTCTATGTGGGATTTTTTGCATGTCCATCTTAGTTTTGCATAATGGTATATCTGTTTTTGTTTTTTGTGTTATTCATTCATTTACCCTTTTTATCTAATTGTGTTTACTTATATCTTAAAAGTAGTTTTTTTGTGTGTGTTTCTTACGTCCTTACTAGTTATTCAGAAAGGGAATCTACGTACGAAACATGAAGCCCCGGTAGTCAACAGTTACCCTGGGGGAAATTAATCTTCTGCATGCAATGTTCTGCAATCACTGATCGTGTGCTATGAGAGCTATACCCTGTGGCAGTACTATTATCAGTAATATTGGACTAAAATGAACTTGATTTTGATGAACAATGAACACGGAATTAACAACTTAAACACTTTCCTTTACCAGTATTATTACTGATTGTCAAACTTCCAATTATTGAGAGTCACACGAAATGTCAATGCTCTTGACCTGGATTTCTTTCGTTATTCTCTGTCCTCTTCAATTACTATTTATTCAGTTTGTCTTCTTTATACTTTTCAGTT
>NC_051418.1:34686198-34690069 GCF_015228065.2 Penaeus monodon
GCTCCAGGTATCACAGAGTCATAATATACACATTCTGCATTATCAAGATTTGTAAGGAGAACATCTGGCCTGAAACCATCGAGCCAGCGTGACTGAACCTCAGGGTTTGGGTTCTTGCTGGGACAAGGCTACTTAAAGGGAGCCTCTTCACTGTAACTCCGGCTGAAGATCGAGATAATTAAAACATAATCCAAGTGGCTAGTATAAGCTTGCATAATCGTTATTTGCATATGAAATCACCTGCTATAATAAAAGCAAAATATTCCCAGTTTATTCTGCCAAACTTTGCAAAAATGGAATTTGCATAAAAGCTATCTGGCTACCACGAATGCAGAGCAGGTTGTACTTTAATGCGTGGGGTTGGCTGTGATACAATATTATAGACGAAAATCAGGAGGATACATAAAGAGAGACTGGTAAATATATAACCACTGGGAAAAAAAAATATCAGATGGTCATTAAAGTCCTAAAAACAAACGAAAATTAAGGACGTGAAAACAGACACTGAAAATAAAATTGCAAAATAAGACAAGCACCTTTGAGGAGAATAACAGGAGCTGCGAAAAAATGTTAACAATCGCTATAAAAAAAAATGCAGCCGTGTAAGTTATTAATAACAGCTTTGAAAAAAAAAACTTAAGAGAAAGTTCCATGGAGAAAGACAATTAAAAGCCACGAAGACCAGGAGCAGTCGTGAAAAACGATACTCGAGAAAAAGACTTACACCGAAATAATAATGACACTGTAGAGCTTTACGGAGAAAAAGGTTTCTGTAAATTAAATTTCCGCGTTCCTTTCACTCCCCTTCGTTCAGGAAATAGAGAGCAACCTTTGTAGTACATTCATTAAGGCGACCTGACAGAACACAGAACACGGGGCACGGTCATAATTACATTAAAGTAGTGACTCTGAAAGACCCATTAAGACTGTTGCAGTGATAAACTCTTCTCTTTTGCACATTTATGAATCCACAGCAGCGTTTTTCAGTCCTCTATCCCACCACGTATTGCAAGAGTGTTAACGACTTGTTGCATCTGACGAAGCCGAGTACACGCAACCCAGGAGGAAACCTTTCCTGTTATATCACGATTTTGAAGGAAAATAATGAAAGTGCATAGTGTTTATTTGCACATGAACGCTCCAGGTATCACAGAGTCACGGAAAATATACACATTCTGCATTGTCAAGATTTGTAAAGAGACAACGCTAGTTAAAAGGAGCTTCTTTCTAACTCCGGCTGAAGATCGAGGGCTTGATTTCCCTGAGAAATGATCTTCAAATACCTTTCTTCAGTAAATCATGGAGAGCAAAAGTACCTCCTCTTCCCCTCAAAAAAGATAATTAAAACATAACCTGAAACGAAAACGTTTTATCTTTCCAAGTGGCTGATGCTTGCATAAGTTTGCATAACCGTTATTTGCATATGAAATCACCTGCGATAATAAAAACAAAATATTCCCAGTTTACTATGCCAAACTTTGCAAATATGAAATTTGCATAAAAGCTATCTGGCTACTACGAATGCGGAGCAGCAATGTAGTTTAGTGCGTGGTGTTGGCGGTGATACAATATTACATACGAGAATCAGGAGGCTATATGACGTAAAATATACATTTACAACAGCCACTGGGTAAAGGTTAGTAGGCGGTCATTTAAGTCCTATAAGCCGTGGGAAAAATAACAGAAGGGGCTAACAACCATAAATAAGCGAAAATTAAGCTCGAGGCAACATACTTTTTTTTACAGTAGAAAAAGTCTAACGATAGTCTTGCAAAATAAGACAAACACATATGAAGAGAATGAGAGGCGCTGCGAAAAGAAAGTTAACACTCGCCATAAAAAAAAAGAAAAATGCAGTCAGGCCAGTTATTAATAAGACCTGTGGAAAAATAGTGCTAGGAAGGGAAAGTTCCATGAGTCGTAAAAAATAATATTCAAGAAAACGACCCAAAACACCGAAATAATAATGATGCATAAGAACTTTACAGAGAAAGGTGTTTATGTAATTTTTTTCCACACTCCCTTCACTTCCCTTCATTCAGGAAATGGAGTTAACCTTTGTAATATATTAATTAAGGCGACCTGATAGAGCACAGAACACAGAGCATGGCAATTGCAAAAATAACAGTAACTGTGAGCACGCATTAAAACTGTTGCAGTGATAAACTCTTTGCTTTTGCACATTGAAGAATACACAGCAGCGTTTTTTAAACTCATATCTCACAACATATTACACGAGTGTTAGTGACTTGCTGCTCCTGACGAAGCCGAATACATGCACAAGAGGACTCTTTCCTGTCATATCACGATTTCGAAAGAAAACAATGAAAGTGCATAGTGTTTCTTTGCACGAGAACGCTCCAGGTAATACAAACTCATAATATACACATTCTACATTGTCAAGATTTGTAGAGACAACGCTAGTTAAAAGGAGCTTCTTCATAATATCTCCGGCTGAAGATCGAGGGCTTGATTACCCTGAGAAATGATCTTAAAACACTTTTCTTCAGTAAATAAAAAAAAGAACAAAAGTGCCTCCTCTTCCCCTCCGAAGAGACAATTAAAACATAAACGGAAACGTTTTATCTTGTAGCTTGTATAATCATTATTTGCATATGAAATCACCTGCTATAATGAAAGCAAAATATTCCCAGTTTGCTCTGCTGCCAAACTTTGCAAAAATGGAATTTGCATTAAAAACTATCTGGTCACCACGAATGCAGAGCAGGATTGTAGTTTATTGCGTGACGTTGACAGTTATGCAATATTACAGAAGAGAATCAGGAGGATACTTAAAGGGAGACTGGTAAAGTATACAGCATAAACAACAGCCAATGGGAACAGGTGAGCAGTATGTCATCTAAGTTCATAAAGCTATGGGAAAAGCAAGGAAAGGGGCCGACAACAACCATGACTAAACGAAAATTAAGGACACAGTGAAAACACGGTAAAAAATGTGGATAAAGACTAACAACAGCCTTGAAAAATCAGACAAACACATATGAAGAAGCTAACAAGAGCTGCTGAAAAAAGAAAGAAAAAAACAGCAGCCATGTGAATTATTAATAACAGCTGTGAAAATAAAATTCAGAAGAGAAAGCTCTGTGGAGAAAGACTACCAAAAGCCGCGAAAAACAGTAGTCGTAAAAAATATTTGTCGAGAAAACGACCCAAACATACACCGACATAATAATGATGATGATGCACAAGAGGTTTACAAAGAAAAAGGTTTCTGTAAATTGAATTTCCGCGTTCCATTCACTCCCCTTCGTTTAGGAAATGGAGCTAACCTTTGTAGTATATTCATTAAGGCGACCTGACAAAACACAAAACACGGAACATGGTAATAATTGCATTAAAACAGTGAATGTGAGCATCCATTAAAACTGTTGCAGTGATACACTCTGCTTCTGCACAGTCCCGAATCCACAGCAGCATTTTCAACTTTTATCCTGCCACGTGTTACAAGAGTGTTCGTGACTTGTTGCTTCTGACGAGATCCGAATACACGTAACCAAAGAGGAACCCTTTCCTGTTATAATCATGTAAATTTCCACCTCAAGAAATAAATTAATCCTTTTGGACTGCTGGCCCTCAGGATCTCCTTCTCTTTCCTCTTCCATTCCTCTTTGGAAATCATCTCAGACTAAGTACAAGAGAGAACCTCAAATAACAAGACCAAGAACAATCGCCCGCTCTCGGTCCACGATAAAAGTCTGGACTTAATCACACTGAAACGTTGATTCAATTAACCTACACTCGAATCTCTGGAGGGGAATGGGATCGGGAGAGCGAGACAGATCTTCGTTTTCATTTTCAAGAATATATCTGGAGGAAGAATATTCATGGAACTGATTTTACCTTATTCTTT
>NC_051418.1:34690153-34691675 GCF_015228065.2 Penaeus monodon
TTAAACAATAAGTAAACAGTATCCCAGAAGTCAAAGTCTTGTAATAGTTGCAAATCCAAGGAACTCTGTCCAATCTGTGTTCACGTAAATGTTCAAGAAAAATAATAAATTAATTCTATTCATTAGATCCATGCAAAGATTGTTCTTCGCCTTGGGTTCACTCTTCTGTGTGCGGCTTATTTGCGCGTCGATCTTTGTTATGATAATGATCTATCTGTTTTTGTTTTTCACTTTATTTCATTTATCTCTCTTTGTGTTTTGTTTTTTTGGTGTTACTCTTGTACTTATTTCTCTTATCCAGGTACAACGAAACATGAAGCACCAGTAGCTAACACTGATCCTGGGCGAAATAAGTCTACTGTATGCAATGTTCTGCAATCACTGATCCTGGGCGAAATAAGTCTACTGTATGCAATGTTCTGCAATCACTGATCCTGGGCGAAATAAGTCTACTGTATGCAATGTTCTGCAATCACTGATCCTGGGCGAAATAAGTCTACTGTATGCAATGTTCTGTAATCACTGATCCTGGGCGAAATAAGTCTACTGTATGCAATGTTCTGCAATCACTGATCCTGGGCGAAATAAGTCTACTGTATGCAATGTTCTGTAATCACTGATCCTGGGCGAAATAAGTCTACTGTATGCAATGTTCTGCAATCACTGATCGTGTGTTATCAGAACCACATCCTGCATTAGTACTAAATCATTTTTATTGGCCTTAGAGGAACTTTTTGGATGAATAATAATCACGAAACGCGACATAAACAGTTTCATTTATTATTCATTATTAGCACGGGTTGCCAAACTTCCAATTACTAAGAGAAATCGCACGAAAAATGAATGCTCTTGCCTTTCATTTGTTTCGAATTCGAGAACCTATTCATACGCATTTTTCACGATTTCAAAAGAAAAAAAATCTTTATATATGTTACTCACGAGTTCATTCTAACTCATTCTGAAGATCGAGGACTTGATTTTCCTGAATAATGATCTTAAGCAAATAAATAATAAAAAAAAAAAGTGCCTCCTCTTCCCCTCCAGAAAGATAATTAAAACATAACCCGAAACGAAAACGTTTTATCTTTCCAAGTGGCTGATGCTTGCATAAGCTTGCATAATCGTTATTTGCATATGAAATCACCTGCTATAATAAAAGCAAAATATTCCCAGTTTATTCTGCCAAACTTTGCAAATATGGAATTTGCATAAAAGCTATCTGGCTACCACGAATGCAGAGCAGGATTGTAGTTTAATGCGTGTGGTTGGCAGCGTGATACAATTTTATATACGACAAACAGGAGGACACATGAAGATAAGTGGTGAAATATGCATATGCATAGATTTAAAAAAAAGGAAAAGATGGACAGGGACTTGCAGGGAAAAGCTGTGGAAAAGGACTAACACGAGCCTTGCAACAGAAGGCAAGTAACAGCTATAATTGATATTGAGAACAGCTATAAGTTAAGAGGAAAAATAATACGTACAGAAAGACCACCAAAAATCCCTGAAGAAGAGAAGG
>NC_051418.1:34691724-34691823 GCF_015228065.2 Penaeus monodon
TAAAATATTTAAGAAAACAATAAACATAAACCGAAAAAGTGATGATGATGATGATGATAAAGAAGACACTAACAGCAGCGGTGGACTAACAGTGGCTGC
>NC_051418.1:34691861-34691972 GCF_015228065.2 Penaeus monodon
CATAAAAAAATACAAAAAAATTGGTTTGAAATCTAACACAGACGTAAATAGATTTAGCAACGGCCGTGGCAATGAGACAACGGACAGAAAAACAGACTACAATAACCTTAA
>NC_051418.1:34692011-34692286 GCF_015228065.2 Penaeus monodon
TCTATAATTCCTAACTGGCTATTATCACCGTAAATCGTACTTTATCGAAGCATGAAATAAACTGATATAATTTGCTTCGATAACTAATAGAAAAGCGTATGTTTTAATTACTTCAATTATTATTTTCTTTTCTTTTGTCACTCCCCTCTCTATTTACCTCTATATTACTTCAACTGAATATTAACGGTAAGAGTAAACTGACTATATACCCACAATACACTCTTCTTCAGTAAAGTAAAAAAAAAAAAAATCTTGATAAACACCCCGCCCCCCCG
>NC_051418.1:34692324-34692627 GCF_015228065.2 Penaeus monodon
CGTATACAAAGTGTTTTTATCTCTCGAAGTGACCGACGCTTGCATAAACTTGCATGATAGATATTTGCATATGAAATCATCTGCTATAATAGAATCAAGCATATGCCATGTTTACTCAAATATGAAATCTGCATAAAAGCTATCCTGTTACTGTGGATCCCAAAGCAGGCATATGGTTTATGGCGAGTTATATAATATATGAAGATGAGGAGGCTTTATGTTAAAAAAGAAAAAGAAAAAAAAGGTAACAAACGCCAAAAAAAAAAAAAAAAAAAAAAAAAAAAAAAAAAAAAAAAAAAAAAA
>NC_051418.1:34692692-34693321 GCF_015228065.2 Penaeus monodon
AGTAGATTGAACAATTCTAACAATAGCTGAAGAAAAATAAAACGTATAATAAATTTGGAAAACTACTACTAATAAACAGACGAACAATAGCCGTGAAAAAAAAAATAATAAAAAAGAAAAAAAAAAAGAAAAAAAAGAAATCACATGAAAAAGGCAAAAAAAAAAAAAAAATAAATAAAAAATAAATAAAAAATAATAATAATAATAAAGATTTAAAAAAAAAGTCAATCGCCAATAAAAGAAAAGTGTAACAAAAAAAAAAAATAATAATAATAAAATAATAATAATCAAAATAGCCAGAGAAAATATAAATAAAATTTGTCAAAAAAATAATAATAATAATAATAAAATAATAGCCAAAAATATTAACTTTCGATAGCACATATAAATAAAGCAATAAAATAGCTCATTAAGATCGGTAATTAAACTCTAAAAGTCTAATATCCATCAGCAAATAAAACAACAACACCAACCGTTAGGGAAGAACAGCTGTGGTAAAGAAAAAGAAAAATATCTGTAAAAAAAAAAAATGTAATCATACATAGTTATAAAGAAAGGTAATAGAATAATGATAACCGATAATAATTGCCGGGGCTTTTTTTTAAGGTCTTAGTAGCCTCCTTTTTGGT
>NC_051418.1:34693418-34693733 GCF_015228065.2 Penaeus monodon
TAAATCTATAATATGGCTGTCAGGTTACACTTAGTCGAGTTCGTTGCACTCAAGAATCTTTTGCCGATAGTCGTTGGGCACGAGAGTCGTAGGGTCAAAGTGTGGGGCGTCGAGAGTCGTAGGACCAAAGTGTGGGGCGTCGAGAGTCGTAGGACCAAAGTGTGGGGCGTCGAGGGTCGTAGGACCAAAGTGTGGGGCATCGAGAGTCGTAGCACCAAAGCGTGGGGCATCGAGAGTCGTAGCACCAAAGCGTGGGGCACCGCTGATGAACCATGGCTGCTTCCCTCTGGTTTGACAATGAAGGTAAAGAGGATG
>NC_051418.1:34693834-34693904 GCF_015228065.2 Penaeus monodon
CGTAATTAAAAGCCAAATAATCGGCGGTCGGTCGGAAATATCGATTAAGGGGAAACCATCACCGTGACCC
>NC_051418.1:34694366-34694511 GCF_015228065.2 Penaeus monodon
CCTCTGCGATTTTGAAGAAGAAAGACATGAACGAAAGTGTAAAGAAGTGAAAAGAGGAAAAAAAAAATCTAAAATACATCTCTTGAATGACGTACGATTGAACGATGAAAATGAATGAAAACTATAATATTGATACCAGAGCTAC
>NC_051418.1:34694536-34694881 GCF_015228065.2 Penaeus monodon
CATACAGCGCAGTGTATTGAAAACGCGAATCGAGAGGGAAGACGAATGAAAACAAGCCAGGCCATCATTTACACAAGAGCAGAAATAATTGTGTACACGAATTAAGTGTATTGTTTGCACTGGCTAACGAGGTATTGCGAAATCGTCAACTATGTTTCATGCAAGCTTCATTTGGCAATCATTGCTTTACTTCTCTTGAATAATGAATAGCAAATGTTCCCTATTATGGCATAACAAATATTAATGGCCGGATTTTGCCTTTCTACCTACCGTCCGGAAATCTCGTATTTGCTTAATCCGGATGCAACGATGGGCAAAAGGTTTAAGTTACAGTCCTTTACAGTG
>NC_051418.1:34695169-34695370 GCF_015228065.2 Penaeus monodon
TTTGCCAATATCCGATACAGGCATAAGCTCGCATAATGTTCATTTGCATATGAAGTAATCTGCGCTAATAAAAACAAAATATTCCCAGTTTACTCTGCTAAACCTTACAAATGTGAAATTTACATATACGCTATCTGGCACCATGACTGCAGACCGGGGACTGTTTTTATGGTGTGGTGTAGACAGTGTTATGCCATGAAT
>NC_051418.1:34695879-34696443 GCF_015228065.2 Penaeus monodon
ATAGAATCAAAACGAAGATGAACTTTGAACTTAGGAAATAATTTACGATTGTCATACAACTTATCAGAAAATCATTTTCTATCAATAAAGAAAGAAAAAAAAAAAGACACGTGATGTAATTAAGGATGAATAAAATAAAATAAAAACAGAAATCATACTAGTTCGTTACCACTTACACAGAAGTAAAAACAGAAAAAAGATCTGTGTACACAAATTAACACTATTATTTGCAATGGCTAACGAGGTATCCTGCATTTCTTTTTTTCTCTCTATATAAGCATCGTTGGATCAATATTGACTTCCTCCTCTTAATTAATGAGGACTAAATATTTCCTATTATTAGATCTTGGTATTAATTACCCTATATATTTCTAATTTCCTTTCTAAATTAAGGTTTGGGAATTTTAGATGCTGAGTCGACGTTAGTTAAAAGGAGGTTCCTCGTTATAAGTCCGCTTGAAGATTAAGAGCAAGAATCGAGTTGATTATTACCGTAATGAAGTTTGTTTTATCTGTATCAGAGAAAAATGATAGCAGTGAGAAGAATGAAAACAGCAGTGACAC
>NC_051418.1:34696850-34697073 GCF_015228065.2 Penaeus monodon
ACGGTTGTGAGTAAACTAAGAATGGTCATTTTAACATTTTAACAAACGTGTCATATCGCGGATCTTACAGGCCTTAGGAATTTCAGGTCATTATTCAAAGCAGATTACTGATACACGTTCCTAGCCTTTGGCAAAAACGTGCTGAATAAAACTCCATTATTGCTTTCAACAGTCACAAGAACTTTGCAGAAGCTACTGTATCCTGTCATTGTATAATTTAAAA
>NC_051418.1:34697197-34697705 GCF_015228065.2 Penaeus monodon
GCTGAATATATAAAATACTTGAGAATTGTAGATTTCGAACCTTTTAGACATTAACATTATCTAGCAGTACCGAGTGTTGCGAAGTTTCTGCATCTTACAGAAAAGAAAATAGAACTGCATTACCATAATACACAGAGCATGAAGCCCGCAAATGTACGTACCTTAGTAAAATTTGAAATAGTCTTTATACATAATCACCAAAATGATATTGAACATACTCAGCATTCTGAAAAATATATTTGATTGTACGTACGAATTACCGTCAGAAATTTAGTGAATACAACAAAATGAGGGAATGTTATCATTTCGCAAACATTATTTCTTTTTTTTTCCATTTCGTTATTAAATGAAGTTACACAGAACTGAAACCCTTGTGGAAACCGCTTTGTGTAAATAATATTGTGTCATATGAAACCTCCGTAAAATTTTCATCGAAAAAAGAACGAAAAAAAAGGAAATTATATAAAAGGGAAAAATGCATAATATGGTATTTCCAAAATGGAATACA
>NC_051418.1:34697820-34698197 GCF_015228065.2 Penaeus monodon
TCACACCACGCCGAGACCAACCCTTCACCCTCAGGCAATGGAAGCCCACTGTACTGCCACTTAATCTTTGCATCTGACATCATTTATAACATTATCTGAAATGATACCAAGTGAATGAATTCAGCATTATAAACTACTACGCTTGTATTATCCATTAAACACATTTCTCATGTGATATTGAAATATTAATAAGGATTACGGTTATGTTCTGACTACAAAGAGCTTTTCACAACTGGAATTGAGATTTCGAAAAGACTCGTTTTGCTAATAATGCTATTTTGAAAAGTATGTGTTTGTATAATAAATGGTATCCGATTTCACTTTCCGTTTTGGAGAAGCGGATTCATTTCGGAATACCAAGTAAGTAGAATGAGAAA
>NC_051418.1:34698233-34698553 GCF_015228065.2 Penaeus monodon
GAGATGAGAAAGTCATGAAGAGAAATACTGGTATTTGTGAAGAGTTTTTCATTGGCTCTCTGCGTCTTATTCTCAAGAAATAAACATAATTTGCTCGATCTCGATTCCGTACTCTTAAATAACCTTTGTATGATATCCGAGCGTTTACACTTTCAAATGTAAATATGAACTTAATATCAGTTAGATTAGGGTTTATCTGGTATGTCTACACTGATCAACAGCGATGCAAATCGGAGTGAATTTGTATGAATATTTCGTCGACTGCTCGGTAACAATAGAAATGCAAATTAATTTCCGTGTAGTTACATGCAAACACATGC
>NC_051418.1:34698975-34699126 GCF_015228065.2 Penaeus monodon
ATGCTATACTCCTTACTTAAATCTCGCATCTGCCAAAATATTTTTTACAGTTCCTTACTTAATTGATTTAACCAATTATCATCGCTATCCTCTTTTTCTCAAATCAATTTTGACCCTCCTATCGGCCGCTTTTTTTTGATAACTTTATTGA
>NC_051418.1:34701354-34701598 GCF_015228065.2 Penaeus monodon
CATTTGGAAAACTAGAGGGACGAACCACATGGCAGAAGAGACACGTTGCAGTTACCTTTCGAGCGTTCATTTCGCCCAAAGGTTTCCAATACAGAGCTGACTTCACAAGCGCAGAGGAAGCCAATGCATATGAGAGGCCGAGGCGGGGCGAGCGACGCTTCAGGACTTCATCGAAAGCCCATTTTTTTGACGTCGCGTCGAGATGTCACAGCAAATTCATCCATAAGCCAGGGAAGGATACTTT
>NC_051418.1:34702079-34702288 GCF_015228065.2 Penaeus monodon
TCACATATATAATCATTGCATCTAGTTGGGAGAGAGAGAAAATGTATATTTTAGGGACTAAAGGTCATATACAAATATGCAAAAGTGCTTATAAAGTTTGCGATAATTTTTTAGGCAAAGTTTACACCTGCCGATTATCGATGGAGTGAGACGTCACGATGTCACGAAACGATTTATATATCATCTTCGAATCTGCCATTTCATCAAAC
>NC_051418.1:34702320-34702554 GCF_015228065.2 Penaeus monodon
CTAATCGTCTTGTTATATTAATAACATAAAAATTTACGATCTTAAAGTTTTTTTTTTCTGCCAAAATCTGTCTCAGAAAGCAGAAAAAATATATAAAATTGAAAATTAAACTAAAATATGTTTCACTGTGGGTGATTTTTTTTTTTTATATATAGTTGAAGGTCAGATTAAAATATCGGTCATCTGACAGGTCTTTGTAAAGGTTAACATACAGGTAATTAACTATGCATGTGG
>NC_051418.1:34704088-34704304 GCF_015228065.2 Penaeus monodon
CAATCGCCTCTCGTATTGCGATATCCTTTGCAATACGCCGTCCCTCTTCCCTTGCAAGCTAAAAGACTTACTTAGCGCTGACAGACCGAATTGCATGACCTGTTCCAGTGTCATGAGAGTGTGCTTTTGGTCCCACGTTCCTCCTCCTGCTTGCCAATTGCTTCCTTGTTGGTGCTGCCTCTGCTTTCCTCGATCTGGAATTCTCAAGCTGTTTTC
>NC_051418.1:34704711-34705439 GCF_015228065.2 Penaeus monodon
TCTCCGCAAAAAATCCTTCTCATCTAGTTTTCTACCTAATTCCAAGTTTCTCTCGACCGTCACAGCAGAATACTCACCTACATGTCATGGGCGGGAAGTGTCTTCAGCATGAAAAGAGAAAGTTCTTCATCGATGCTTGTAAATTTTCACCGATTCTGTTGTCGAAAGAATTTGTGATCAAAAAGGGGTTTTCAGACGATAAGCGTGTTATATTCTGGTTGAAAACAAAAGAGCATCAACAATAAAATTCTTTGATTATGTACGTATGTTATATCTCAGGTGAAAATGCATAATAAATGAAATGCAGACAATCAAAACACTTTGTTTGATATTACTTCGTTAAAATGGCGGTTTAACTATTTTCGCTTCGAGTACCATTAATATTGAATAACTTTAAAATCTAGCTAACAGTAATTTATATAAACAAAGATACATAAAAAGCCACTTTTCGTAAACAAAACAACATAATTCAAAGTAAGTAAAACTAGGTATTACACGTAAACAAAACAAAGCAGTGACGCCTTAACAAAGCAAGGTACCAGTGAGATTTACACCTTACCACTGCCTCTACCTCGATAGTAACCAGACAGTTTTATATGTAAATCTAATATTTGTGAAGCTTGGCAAGGTAAACAAGAAATGTTTTGTTATTTATAGTGGATAGGTACGTATGCAAATTATTATTATCATATGTGATTACAAAAACAACACTCTCTTTTATTAAAACA
>NC_051418.1:34707685-34708395 GCF_015228065.2 Penaeus monodon
CAACCATGCATACATACACACAATGAGCTGCGCCTCGACCTCCTTTCTACCTTCTTCCTTCACCCTTTCAGAACAGCCCCTTTCGGCGTCCGAGCGACCTTCTATGGGCCTCCATCGCTCCTCCCTCTGTGGCGGCTTTTGCGTGGCTAATGTGAGGCGATTTCCCAAGGGCGGTAGGAGAGGGAGAGGGGAGGGAGAGGAGAGGGAGAGGAGAGGGAGAGGAGAGGGAGAGGAGAGGGAGAGGAGAGGGAGAGGAGAGGGAGAGGAGAGGGAGAGGAGAGGGAAGGAGAGGGAGAGGGGAGGGAGAGGGAGGGAGGAGAGGAGAGGGAGAGGAAGGAAGAGGGAGGGAGAGGAGAGGGAGAGGAGAGGGAGAGGGGAGGGAGAGGGAGGGAGAGGAGAGGAGAGGGAGAGGGAGAGGAGAGGAGAGGGAGAGGGGAGGGAGAGGGGAGGGAGAGGAGAGGGAGAGGAGAGGGAGAGGAGAGGGAGAGGAGAGGGAGAGGAGAGGGAGAGGAGAGGGAGAGGAGAGGGAGAGGAGAGGGAGAGGAGAGGGAGAGGAGAGGGAGAGGAGAGGGAGAGGAGAGGGAGAGGAGAGGGAGAGGAGAGGGAGAGGAGAAGGAGAGGAGAGGTGAGTTATGACGAAGTAACCCTCAGTGGACTCGTAGGTGAGGTGATAGGACTACATCTAATGTGGGGTTACTTATTTAGGAGTC
>NC_051418.1:34708996-34709491 GCF_015228065.2 Penaeus monodon
AATTAACACAAATTAACACAAATCAGTGTTTGCATATATGTATATAAACGCAAAACACAGTCAAGTGAACAGTGCGTACATGTTTTTTGCCAAATCCCCTCGTTCGATCGTAATTAATCGAAGAAAGAATTTAGCTGCTTCCGAATAATTAACATTTGAATAGAAAAGAGTTTATTGATGAGCAATTAGGAGCATGATGGCTATTGTACAAGGATAAGCATACGCACTGTAGATAGAAAGTAACGAGAAGAAATTGTCTCTTACCTCAATAATGAAACGGATTCAATCTAATTGATTGTACTATGGGCATAAAAAGGTCCTTGTTAACATCTGCGTGGGCTTGATACGAAGTAAAATAAGGAAGGAAAGAAAAGAAATAGAAGAAAAGGGAAATGAAGAAGTAGAAAATGAGGAAGAAGAGAAATAGAGAAAAAAGAAAAGAAATAGAATAACAGAACAAAGAGAAAGAAAATAAAGTTAAAAATAGAAAGAAAA
>NC_051418.1:34709570-34710461 GCF_015228065.2 Penaeus monodon
ACTTCACAAACCAATCCGTCTCCCAAATTCGCATTCAGGAATTCCCGAAGCTCATCCCGGCCTCAACTGCAAAAGAGAACCGTCACATTTCGCTTCCGATTTCGAACTGCGGGTTGACGAATGACGACGGCCCTTGGTGGAGGTTCAGCCATCCGGTGACTTGAGGTTGGAGGTGGGAAGGAGGCTGAACGGACAGAGGGGTCAGGATAAGGAAAAGCCTCTTGTCAGAATTGCACGAAGAAAAGTGTCCCGGGAGCTATGGTCAGGGAAGTAAAAGTTAGAATCAGGGTGGGAAAAGGCCCCCTTTTTGACAGAGTCAGAAATTAAAAGGAGGGACCAGTTAGTCTGGAAATTGATAAAGAAAAGTACCATATCGATCTGCTTCAGGGACGAGAAAAGGTCATATTAGTCAGAATAAGGGGGGAAAGGGTCCTGATAGTTAGGAGAGAACCCAGGTCTAAACGTTCTTTCCTTTCTAAAAGCCTTCCACCTTTCGCAAATACGTACCCTTCCTTGTCGAGAATAAATAGCTTCGTAATGCAAGAGATGTATTACTGATGATGAGGCTGAAGGGTATCAGTCACATTTGCTTTGCTGGAAAGATTCATTCTCAGTTATATGTTGATCTGCCGGTTATAATCAGGAAATTAAATTAGGAAATTAAATTAATCTCATTAGGAAACGGGACTTTTGAAGTATCTCATGGAACGAAGCAAAGTTTCGAATGCAGTGGTTCATTCCGCTCATGTACTTCGCTAAAAAAGTCACGGCATTTCTACTTTACTGTAGCTTTCTCACAAATATTACAACTGCAGAGACGGTTATAAAGTCCACCATTCAAAAGATATAAATTCTTTCATGCTTGACTGCATATTAAAACCCTCGATAGTA
>NC_051418.1:34710673-34711150 GCF_015228065.2 Penaeus monodon
CGGTCTTATTTGCCGTACTAAAACGTTGCCATTGAAAAGAAAGTACCTTCAAGGTTGCAGCAGAAAAAACGCATACCTGCATCAACGTTGCTCAACGTCGCGGGCAAACTGACGCAACAATCTCTCTCTGCTATAGACTCAGCACGGGTTTCCTTAGCTCACGTTTAACAAAGGAGAGCCCCAACTTGTAGGTTACAGCAATTCTCTGCGGGAAACGTGGCTTCGCGAGGCTACACGAGAGGCTTCACTCCGAACGCGAGTCTTCGTTTACAGCACCAAGGAGTTTCAACAAAGCGACAGTTTCTTCACGGTAAGGAAGCTCCTTCGCAAATATGAGAGTCTGTCCGGAGACGCCATTTTCAGTTTTTTGAGGAGGGTTTGCCAGGAAAGCGAAAAAGGTTGAGAAAGTAGGGGACATACTTGGTTTTCTTATTAATGAGAGTTATGCAGTTTACGTACAATCAGAGAAAGAGATTG
>NC_051418.1:34711529-34712101 GCF_015228065.2 Penaeus monodon
TGGTATTAGCAATTGGCAGAATCATTCATGACTGTAATCAGTCAACAAAGTAAAGACAATGGAACAAATCTATGAATAAATTACCCTTGTTCTAGTATTATTTCTGATTCTGAGTCTTTGTAGAATTAATTTCAATTTTATTTTTCCTGTGCCAGGAAACAGAGGAGAGTAAACGTCTTTCCATTTCAAGTCCCTACAACCCCCTTTCATAACAGCTTTTAATAGAAAAAAAAAGTAAAATCGTATTCTATTACTCTCCATTAATCTATGGATTTCGGTTCCATTTAACATCTAAATAGACACGGTTGATCATCAAAGTTTGTTGAACTGGATTTCTTTATCTACACAAAGGTTTGATTCGATGTAAGCCTGTAAAGTGAGAGGACGATTGTTAGTACTGCTATTAAAGCTGTTTGACTGCTCCTTTGATCCAAGGTTTCACGCTTCTTATTTTTATATGAATATAAAGTATTTCAAATTATGTTGACTAAAAGGATGCAGGTAAGGCCAGGTCGTAGTTTAGATTTGCTTGAATCTTTGCGGAAGAGAAGAGAGAGAGGGGGAGGGAGGGT
>NC_051418.1:34712182-34712629 GCF_015228065.2 Penaeus monodon
AGCTAGCCTAGTCCCATCCTCACTGTTGAGGGTCAGGGCCACGGACTCACACACCAGTCCTCCCAGCGGTCTCTTGGTGTCAGCAGCCCTCGGGGTCCAGGTCTCGCATCCGTACTGTGCCACCTGCCAGACTAACGTCTTCAGAAGTATCATCTTGATGGTTTTGTTCAGAGCACGGTCCTTTCATAGGCGGGAGAGGGAATGCAGAGAGGATCTCTCTGCTCTCAGCCTCGCCCTGATCTCACATCTGCAGTATGCTGTCTGGTCGGTGATGGCGCCCAAGTACTTGAACTTTTCAACTTGCTCCAAATCTAACTCAACGGGACAGTGGGTTCAGCTGCTCCGGCTCCCTTGTGGCTGCCATAACCTACGTCTCCTTTGTGCTGCTTTCTAACTGGGACTCGCTAGACACCCTGTCAACCTCATCTAGCAGTATCTGGAGCCCAA
>NC_051418.1:34712649-34713511 GCF_015228065.2 Penaeus monodon
GGGGGGGGGTGTTGATAACAAGCTTCTGAGCCCTAGAAGCATTCTCTCTCCTTGTCTGTTCAAAACAGATTTAAGTCGGAATGCGAGTGATACCAAATCTATGGTCTGAAGATGATATTAATCAATTAGTGGGATCAAGAAATGAACATACTGAAACTCACCGAGGAATTGGATGCAACAGCTCGAAGATATGTAACGGGGATCGAAGGAAAAAAAGAGTAATATCATGATAACGTCAAGGAAGAGAGAGCACAGACCATGATCCAAGTGGTATACACGTGTCTGGCTGCAGGCTAGAAGACTTTCGAACATTCAAGTCCCTTAGCAAAGCAGTAACGGAGGATATGACACCAGGAACGGAGGTTCAGAACGGATTAGTTGAAAAGACAACTAGCAAAGCTAAACAAACTCTGAAAAGCAAGATAAGATTATACCATCAAAATAGCCCCACTGCCCTTGGCCACGGACTTGCCCTGACATCTGAATCCTCGTTATCATTCTGCCATTTACCAAACTCGAATGATATGAAGAAACTATAGGATTCCACAACGTAATACAGCGAAACATAATAGGGATTCATATAATGAAAACAGAACCAGCACGCAAGCAACCAGCAAGCTATCGGAACGATCATAAGACAGATTTATCATTATCTAATGTTTAGAAGGTAAGTAAGCACCTATTATTCAGCCTTGACATAAGATCCTTCATCTCGTCTCTGAAATATTCTGCAACACTTGACTGGCTTCGTTCTTGATTACTGAGAATATCGCCTGGTTAAGTTAAGCAATTATCTTTGTTGGTATACATGTTCAGAATGTTATTAGAGATCTCTATAAGCTTGGAGTGTGAAAAGGATGAG
>NC_051418.1:34713569-34713672 GCF_015228065.2 Penaeus monodon
TAGGATTCGATAGCTTGTTTTCAAGAAAAAACAAATCTGAGATTTTCGGAATTGTTTGAAAAATGAATGAATAACAACATAATAATAATATTGGTGATGATAT
>NC_051418.1:34713898-34714621 GCF_015228065.2 Penaeus monodon
AACTGTATTTAGTATCGCGGCAGAAAAGTTACGAAACCCTGCCTTAAACCCTTTCAGACCTTTTCCTTTTAGAGCCATTACAAAATGAAAACAAACGAAGAAAATAACAGCTATAAAGTTGACAGAAACAACCCCCCTCCCCCCTTTTCCTTGAATTTCAATTATCTGCCTCTTTCTTTAAGGCAAGATAAATGAACACCATAATGTCAAACAAGAAAAAAGAATGTTTTAGGATTAACAAAAACTTAAAAAGAAAAAGAAAACATCATCTTTCTTTCAACCATGATAAACTGAAGACTGAAACTATGCAAGGTTAGTAACAGAAAAAAAATCCCAAGGGCTTTCTATTGGTTATTGTGATAAGAAACAACTTATTATGAAATAGTAGTATTTGTGTTAATAGAAAAAAGGTACGGAATATTAAGGACAGAATTTGGGCTTACATTTATCTCTAAAAATGAAGCTAAAAGATATATCTTTCACTCGTGGCAGCAATCTTTATATCATCCCTAACACTAATTTGATAAAACCAAGAAAGTAGAAGGAAGTTGTTATTGCCGAGAACAGAGATGTACTATATAGCGTCTTAGTACATAGAACCACGCAATGCTTGTACGTTAGACCCGGTTATCTTAAAATTTATTATGATTGTAGGTTGTAGGACTGCCAAGGAGCTTTTTAGAAATTAGCTTTCTGGTGAATTTGGAAACCTCTCGAGACCTT
>NC_051418.1:34714753-34715375 GCF_015228065.2 Penaeus monodon
TGTATTTATATAACAACAAAACAGAACAACAACTGCAATGACGATAATAATGATGACAACAAGGAAAGCAAGAATCCTAACAGCAGAAAGATCAGTTCCCGGAATAACAAACTTTTATCCTCACCTTGTTCGCTAAAGTACCTAGTGTGGATTCTATTACAAGGGTGGCCTGTGTTATTTACTTATCCAAACTCGCTATGGCATGAAGGCATTAAGATAGATAGTAATTTGATGACATAAAGATCAGTAAAACCCGTTTTTATATTTGTGTTTTACATGCAAGATACACACAAAGTCACAAAGCTTATGAAACCCGAGTCTGTATATGTGTGTTCTTTGTTTTAACTGAAGCTCTGCCTTCTGAGGATCAGTTTGAGTTTATATTTGTGTTTCTTTATGTAGTTTGCGAGTTTTTTTTATTTGTTCTGTGTCTGTATTTGTTCACTGTATGACAGTATGAAGTGAACACATAAAATGTCTATTTTTCTTCTTTCTTAACTCATTAAAAAAATGTTATTGGCCGTTTCGTGTTTTCTTGTGTATTTAAAGCGATTTTGAATTCCTGTATCTACTCAGATTTTGTATTTATTCAGTGGCTGACAGTATGATCGGAACAAATGCT
>NC_051418.1:34715414-34715566 GCF_015228065.2 Penaeus monodon
AACTCATTCATTCAAAGGAAAATTGAAAAAAAACTCATCACTGGTATTTTCAACTTTGCAAATCATCTCGTAAACCACCGGTGTAGAAAAGAGACAGCGGTGTTTATCAATCACTGCTTGCCAAATACAAACCTTAATCACCCTTATCATGT
>NC_051418.1:34715595-34716244 GCF_015228065.2 Penaeus monodon
GATTAACAAAGCTTCCCTTACGAGTTCGAGATCTATTACAGATTTCCAATTCACTTCCGATCGCACTGATTTCACGTATTTTTTGTTTACACACACGGACCATACAGTTCTTTGGAGAGGGAGGGTATTAGGGTGAGTTCGCATGCTGACCGCCCACGTAAGGTGTGAAACGCACCCACACACCCACAGATACACGAACCTACAACCAAACAAGGAAGGTGTCTTACTATAGCGATATTTACTAAAAGTATTTACTAGAGTGATATTTACTCAGAGGTATGAGGAGTTACAATGAATTGATTCAAGTCCAATATAGACGTGAACTAGAAAATAATCAGTGGAGCTAAGCTGGATGACGTAAACACAACCATGTAAGAGAAACTCACGTAGAATACGGAAGAAAGTTATAAACCAGATATTATCAACTTTAGAAAAAAGCTTGGGAAAAGGTCTTGTGTATAAAGTTACACAGATTACAGGAAAAACATAAGAAAGATTACAAAAAAAAAGTAAAATTAACAGATGCATGCTAGATATATGTATATAAAGGATCTAGAGTTAGGACGGTTAAAAGCAAAGAAAAGAATAATAATAAATTAATAGATATATAAACTAGAGTGCCCTCAATAGTTAAACATTAACCAAATTC
>NC_051418.1:34716283-34716627 GCF_015228065.2 Penaeus monodon
TAGCCACAGTCCTAAGATCTGTCTTATTTTTTCTTTTTCTTTTCCGCTGCCATGTACCGAATTTAGAAAGAGCATGTATAGTAGTTATCGTTACCTGAAGAGAGCATAGTAATAACAGTTTCATTGCTATCACCGTAAATGCTTTTGAGATTTTGCATTTTAAAATGAAATAATTTTTCGCAGAGAAAAGTAGTATGTATTTATATCTTTGCTCCGTATATAAAACATTAAATAAAATTCTAGACAGAAATTTATAATTTAACACAAGGGTACATAAATATATTTAATCATTATTTTTCATCGACGTCCATGCATGCATTATATAAGGATGTGTGTGAGAAAGG
>NC_051418.1:34716813-34717004 GCF_015228065.2 Penaeus monodon
CCGAGACCGAAACAGACAGACGGACTTAGAGAAGAAGGCAGGATAAGTAATGAACATGAAACCTGAATGTAAAGTTTAAAGTTTAAATTTATAATCTACCACAAAGGTACATAAAGATATTTAATCACTATGTTAGCTCCTGTTCTATTTTCCATCCACATCGATGCATACATTAAATAATGATGTGTGTT
>NC_051418.1:34717442-34717655 GCF_015228065.2 Penaeus monodon
CAAGTAATGAATATCGAAATTGAATCTAAAGTTCCTAAATACTAACCCGTTTCCTGCAATTTGCAAGGAATTATTGAAAGGAGACATAATTGCGCCATTGCATTGAGAAATACAATTAAAACCAGGAAACAAAAACCAGTAGAAATTGCACTTAATTAATAAGTTACATTTTTCACATATATTTTTCCCAATCCCTGGAAATCAAAGTCTGTA
>NC_051418.1:34717723-34717909 GCF_015228065.2 Penaeus monodon
TGTTGATAATAGTGATAAACAAAACCCATCCCCGTATTAGCAACAACAAGTCAGTAATCTGCAATAAGCGCTCTTTTATCATCGCTTTGGAGTAGGTTTTATGACAGAGAGACTTGTGTTTATCTTTACTTAGAAACACCAGTTTGGGAGGGTTTAAAATCCACTCAAGGTTTGCTAAAAAGGGAG
>NC_051418.1:34718368-34718716 GCF_015228065.2 Penaeus monodon
ATGCTTTAAACGATAATATAAATTAATAATAATTGTGAAAGGAAGAGAAATAGATGATTCTAAACGTAAAAATTGTATGCAAGAACAATATATATGCTCAAAGTTACACAATTTGTGACAGAAAGAAAGAAAATATATAGTTTTGAATTTTATCAAAGGCAAGCAAAAAAAAGGGGGGGGGGGGGAAAGCATAGTCAGTTACGAATTCTTTTTTTAAATATTATATAAAGAAACTAGATGGTATAAAATTTAGCAAATGCATGCGCGGGTACAAAGATTTTAGCAGAATTATGAAAATCAACAGGATAACATTGAATTTGCTTAGAGTGAAGAAATTGATTACTGACA
>NC_051418.1:34719009-34719192 GCF_015228065.2 Penaeus monodon
ACATAAAAAAATCTTTTTCGAGTTCAAAAATAAATTAGATCTAACAAAGAGAACACTGCACTTTGCATTTTATATATCACCTTTGTGTAAAAGTTGAAATATAATGCCGACTGGAAATTTATAATCCTGCAGAAACGTACGAATTTAATCAGTCCGTAGCTGTTCCCGTATTTTCGTATTGTC
>NC_051418.1:34719434-34719589 GCF_015228065.2 Penaeus monodon
AGCGTGAACATGCGCGAGTGTGTGTATGTGTGCTTGCTAAAAGGAAACATATTTATTCAGTTTACGTTCAGAAACAAAACTGCGGAAAATGAACTTAATTAAGATGCAACAATTGAATTGAATTTAAAATATTGCAAAAAAAATAGCAAAACATC
>NC_051418.1:34720673-34721784 GCF_015228065.2 Penaeus monodon
CTATCAGAAGGAGTCGGGTTCTTTTTGGGACCTGAAAAATTTCCCCTTCATTCGGTAATCGTATTACGCCCTTCATGATTATCTTCATACTAATTCAATCATCCCTTCTGCAGGCATTATAGTGTTAAACCGTTATAGCACGTATGAGATGTGGCGTTTAGTCCTTCCTGTACTGTTGTTACGTACACTTGTTCAACTGGGAATTCGTACGTACAGCTTTTAAGTTTTAATTGTATTTATTTGTATAGTGTTCATCGATTACATTACAAATATTTGATTTCATGTTCAATCGTCACAGTTGTTACGAGTGTTCAATGGCGATAGTAGTTCTAAAATATTTTGTCCAATGGTTATAACAAGTAGTTCATATAACGTTCCCTTGACTATCAGACAATAAGTACCGTTCAGTAAGGTTCAGTAAAAAAAGTTCAAAATTTCTCTCTCAGTTCGGAGATCCACTTCAACTTTCACGCTCCTTCTTCCTTCAAGGCTCAGGCCGCCGTATCCTTAGGGAAAGGGGAAACAGATTAGCTACAGAATGACATCAAAGGTAAAGGACTACCCTCTGTACTCTTTCCCTTCTCTTCAGCTCTCTCCACTCTCTCCTTCGCCCTTTCCTCTCCTCTGCCGTCCCCTCCTCTCTCTCTGCATGCTCTTTCCCCTCTCTTCCTCCTTCCCCTTCCCTTCTCTTTCCGCCTTTTCCCTTCCGTTCCCTCCTCCCCCCTTTCCGCCTTTTCCCTTCCGTTCCCTCCTCCCCCCTTTCCCTCCCTTACGCTCCACCCTTTCTCTCCCCCTACTTCCCTTCTCTTTCTCTCCCCTCTCTCTCCTCTTCCTTCATTTCCCCCTCCCTCGTCCCTTCCCTCTCTCTTCTACCCTAATTGATTTCTCAAGAGGGTTTCGCCCCCTTCGACGTCTCGTTATGAAGGTGTTCCGATTCGCTTTCAAGTGTGTAAGATCTGTTGTTCTTATTGATACGGTGATATTATCGCGTCTGTTGGTGTGGGATCGGAGATCTTGGGTGACGCGACAGGGTCTCGGAATCTAATACTTTCTTCCTCCGAGATTGCTTTGTCTTTTGAGACTGCTTTGCTTTCGGGGTCTTGAGTTACTG
>NC_051418.1:34721947-34722170 GCF_015228065.2 Penaeus monodon
CATCACTGTATCTCACTTTCACTTAATTTTATTCCCGCATTTAATTTTCTTCGTTCTAGACTTCTCGTTCATGCATAAACTTCTATACGGTGATATAAAAGAGCACTGTGCTAATTAGCTCATCAGAAGGCTATTGTTCTCTCTTGCACCTGAAATGCTTCATGGCAATCGTATTACGCCATTCATGATTATCTTCATACTAATTCAATCATCCCTTCATACC
>NC_051418.1:34722248-34722358 GCF_015228065.2 Penaeus monodon
AACCAAAGACACACAATGGTACGAGGTATCCCCACTGGGTCGGGCAGTGACAGAGATAAACGCTTTGTGTCATATCATATTCGTTGTGTGATATATTCACGATATCCTAA
>NC_051418.1:34722389-34722520 GCF_015228065.2 Penaeus monodon
AATGTAAAGTGAAGGTCTCCCTTAGGATAAAGTAAAATGAGGCTGAGAGAGCAGAGCGAAGCGACAATAGATGAGACATGATACAAAATGTAAAGGAAATGATTCAAGTAACCAATTTATCTATCTATCTA
>NC_051418.1:34723101-34724070 GCF_015228065.2 Penaeus monodon
CAGTGCCGCAATTTGTTTTTACATTGCCATCCAGAGGCGAATAAAACGTGAATAGTTTGTTTGCTTGACTAAAAAAGTACTTTCTTTTCTTAATATCAAGTTCCTTTTCTGCTGCAATACCATCTGAGGTCATTTTGGTATAGATTCAGCAAGACTGACCAAATAGGAGGCAGCCATGTGAACCGCTAGCTTCTTCAGTGTCTCCAGCAGATCTCTGATGGGCCTAGGGCTGGCCTCTTGCACTCCGTTCCATGCGTTTATGGGGGTAGATGAGGGGAGTCACCTGGCCACTCGAATCAATGAATTCCACTGCCATTTATAAACTTTTAGATTGCCTCTGACTGATAGCAAAGGGCGTTATCACACATAAAATTATCATTCCCTGTAAGCCGATGCTTTTCTGAAGGCGGTGCTGAGTGGATCCCGATTGACACGTCCTTAACGCTTGCTGCTGTTATAGTGGGTTCAGACATCCTCTTAAGCTTGGGCATTGTGTCTGCCCGTGGCAAGGTCTTCCTTGGTGCTCCAGAACCCTGTTTCCTTTGTTTTTCTTCTCCGACAGCTAGTGTGGCAGCATAAATTGCTTGTCTTGATGCCTTCATACCTGCAACTTCGCACATTAGACATTCGTTCTTTTAATAACTTGAAACAAAGTGTTTCCTCGTGTAATATCAGTTTTTCGACCCTTTTCGGGTTTGGCGAAGTGGAAATTCAAATGTCAGGCTTATATATGAGAAATTCAAACCCAGAAATATAAATATCTAATCATTCATGTGTCGTAGACAATTGCTTATTAGCGTAAAACAACTGACGAGAAGCCAGTACCACGGGCTGACCGTACATGCAACACGAAACTCCGTCCGTGCAGAGTTGCCCGATTTCGTTGGATGAACGTTCTTCACGAAACGCAATGTAAATTTTTTGTTGTTCTTGTTGTTGACTATATATATATATATTTTGCGGCGGCCA
>NC_051418.1:34725340-34725484 GCF_015228065.2 Penaeus monodon
GGAAAAACCCCCTAAAGATCTGCAATTTTCCAAAAATTCGAAAAAAAATAGGGACAGGTTTTAAAAAAAATTAAATTCCCTTTTTAAATTTCCCGGCGTCGTTTTTCGTGTAGTCATATGAAAACCTTTTGGGATTTTCAAAAA
>NC_051418.1:34727513-34727794 GCF_015228065.2 Penaeus monodon
ATACGTATATACATTGATATTTCTCCCCCTCTCTTTCTCAGAAGTTCCTCATAACCCTTTGTATTCATAATATATTCGTAAACAGTGCGGTCTTTGAAAAACATTGAATCTTTATGAATAAAATGACAATAAGAATAGACGACCTCTGGTTGACCTCGTGTGACCTAAGGGCATTTGCTGATTCTTTTTGAAAATCTTACTTTGGTTAGTGTTACAAA
Source organism: Penaeus monodon (assembly GCF_015228065.2). Lineage (NCBI taxonomy): Eukaryota > Metazoa > Arthropoda > Malacostraca > Decapoda > Penaeidae > Penaeus > Penaeus monodon. Next base: position 34,727,732 of record NC_051418.1, read on the forward strand.
GGTTAAATGGTTTTACGAATATGTGCAGATGTTGTTTTGTTCTTGTGTGAAAGTATTTGCTGT
>NC_051418.1:34728007-34728247 GCF_015228065.2 Penaeus monodon
CTGTACACAAACGTTTCTGGTTAACAAAGAGCACATAACGTTTGAAGTTTTAAGTGAAGCTAATTAAACTAAATATCTTTTTTTATATAAAGAGCTTACGCTTATCTCATTCATTCAAAATCCAAAGAACATCCTGGTTTTAGTTCAACGTTTATAGATTACGAATCTATCTTTTTTTTTATCTCTCTTCTTTTTTGATTCTGAAAAGCCAAAGAAACATCTGATTAGTTTTTTAAATTA
>NC_051418.1:34728287-34728359 GCF_015228065.2 Penaeus monodon
TTTATGTATAAAATCTGTTGTTTTTATTTCTGTTTTGTTTTTCATTTTTTCCCTCTTTGTTTTGATTTTGTT
>NC_051418.1:34728940-34729139 GCF_015228065.2 Penaeus monodon
CAGAAAATCCTCTCGCTTCGTCTGCTGTCTACCTGTACGATACAAACAAGAAAAGATAAACAACAACAAAATTCAAATCAAGGAAAAGAGGGAAGAAATGAAAGGAAGAAAAAAGAAAGAACAAAACATCGATAACAATAATCAAGAAAAAAGAAAGGAAGCGAAAGAGAAAATTCAAATACATAATCTCCACTTCTTC
>NC_051418.1:34729419-34729669 GCF_015228065.2 Penaeus monodon
AATTTGCAAATAAACATCTCGCGGACTTCTCAAAAAGCGGGAGTGAAAATCGGCTGTTAATTGCCTTGACTTTTTCTTTGCAACCGTTTGATGCCTTGGCGCTAGCTTTGTTGCAGTTGGGCTTAGCATTGTTGATGTTGCAAAGGATCGACAATAGGAGTTAGAGGTCGGGTGGGGGGGGGGGGGTAGGAGGAGAGGAGTGGGCGGTCTTTAAAAAAAAAGATTGTGAAAAGAGGGTTTATTAGGTGCA
>NC_051418.1:34729873-34730161 GCF_015228065.2 Penaeus monodon
AGACCAGCTGTTTCGAACACTTCATTCACTAACAACTGAACCTGTGATATGTTGCTCCTTTGCTCCCGACAAGACCTATGAAATACGCGTGACATTCAACGCCTTAGAAGGAAGCGTTGAGTAAGAAGGAGGAAGGAAGCAGAATTGGCATTTCACGTGAGTCAGGACGAGAGGAGTAAACACTTAAAGCAACAGGTGTATTGTATGTGCACGTTTACATGTACGTGATAAGATAAGTGTGTGGCAAACAGATTCATGTAAGATAACATGTCATATGAATTAGTGCAT
>NC_051418.1:34730760-34731001 GCF_015228065.2 Penaeus monodon
CTATCATGACCCACCATCTCTACTACTCTCTCTTTTCCCCTCTCATCTTTCTGTCTACCAATCAGACTATCTCTCTTGAAGACCTCCAGCAATTTATTTTCCCTAATATGGTTTCCACTGTCCATCGGAAATTATGCTGAATATGTACTTGTAACTCTGATCAAGGTAAAAGTTAACATTGATTAACGCACGTACGAATCAAACAATACATAAATGCATTCAATTGAAAGCAACTTGACGC
>NC_051418.1:34731911-34732199 GCF_015228065.2 Penaeus monodon
CGCGAGGAATCCAATATAAACATGCAACACCTCATGCAGAACGAGCAATCTTTTTCCTTTGATTAACAATGAAAACCAGTTCCAGCAAAGGCTTGAGTAATGCAGAGTAATTGCTGCAAGAACCATAGGTGACTCCTACTGATTGAAGCTCCAGTTGCAGTGTTACAAGATGCTGTTGAAAGGAGAAGCAGATATACTTTCTTTGAGATGAAAAGGGGATCATATCAAGGAACAACGGTAGAAATTATGCTTTTGTTTATAAATAACAGGAGTCGATCGTAAATCTGA
>NC_051418.1:34732250-34732357 GCF_015228065.2 Penaeus monodon
TTCTTACTTTCTTATTTTCTTTTTTTCTTGATTAATTAACGATACAATTTGATCTTAAGGTGAAGTAGTCATTAGGAGGACTTGATTCTGAGCACATACTTATACTG
>NC_051418.1:34734289-34737073 GCF_015228065.2 Penaeus monodon
AAGCAAATTAGATAAGGGAAATTTTAAATCAAAGACGAAGTGCACCATTACAAACAAAAGATCCTTTACAACTGGCGCAGTGAGTAGGATGGTGTTCGTCATGATTGTTACATTCCGGTATTGTTCGCTTCATTAAAAGGGGTTTCTTATCTAAGTCTAATACATTGTATATCTTTTAAGGAAACGACTTGATGAAAACTGGTGAGTGCTTGTAAACAGGGGCATGCGCAGAAGGAGGGTGCAGGTGAGGCAAGTGATGTTATCGTTAACTATAGTGACAGTGTATTTTCTCGTGGGTAAATGAGAAAATTGTTTTCGCTGTGTCCTATATTTTCGATGTTTTTAAATCGTAATTCGCTTCCCGTCTTAGTTGCGTGTAAGGGTCGAGTGACTGCTAAATACTCGTGCCTCGTAACTGTGATTATCAGCCTTGTATTATGCTGTGGAGTCACGTTGGGAGATGTTCTCTAGTTATTTGGGGTATTTTATTAATTACGCTCATTTATGTTAACTTCGGTTACTCACTTTTTGTTTGTTCGAAATGAACATGAAGTCAGTAACTGATTTTTTGAGAGAAGCTCGGGCTTTCGGTTTGAATCCTGAATTTATTGAAAGATTATTAGAACAGGAACAAGCAAGAGAGGGAACGCGAGGAGCGAGTTCTGAACGAGAGATAAAAAGTTAGAATTAGAATTAAAAGGGAACCCGATAAGCGCCGCTCTCACGAACTGGCTATGGCCCAGTTATCATGTTCTAATGCCGAAAGTAAGAGTACGTCTCTTCAAATGTATGATAATTTCCGATTGCCTATTTTCACGATGGCCAAGATGAGATAGATAGTTTTTGCAAAGATTTGAGCGGTTAGCTGCTCTAAAATAAAGGGGGATTAAAAAAGATTATCACGTGTATTTAGGATCATTTTTGAGGGGCCATGCGTTGAAAGTTTACGTATCATTACCTGACGAGACGGTGAAAGACTACGAGAAGTTGAAAGAGGCTTTACCAGAGTTACTCGGTGGATGCCGATAGGTACAGACTTTTTGTTCAGGGAGAGTAAAGTGGGGAGAAAGAATCTTACATTCAAATGGTAGTTCGAATGGAGCAGTACTTAGACAGATGGATTTCCTTGAGTGATATTGATAAGGATTATAATTCACTCTTCCACTTCTTGGTCAGAGAACAGCTTCTTAATAATTGCAGTGCTGATTTAAGGGTTTTCTTAAAAGAACATCATTATAATAGTGCTACCGAAATGGCAGAGGCTGCGGAACGATACAGGAGTGCGCATAACTTTCGCGGCGATCGCAGGGGATTTCTCAGCAAAGTAAGACTAATGTAACGAAGGATAGTGAATTTAATTTGCCATGGATGTGGTAAGGCTGGTACATTAGGCCTCAATGCCCTGAAATCCTAGAAATTATAAAAAATAAGCACTAGCAAAGCTAACTTTGTTTTTGAGTCGGAATTTAAAACCAAACAGGTGTATAATTGATGATAATGGGTGTGTTTTCATAAACGAGCTGAAGTAATGTTGGATTCTGGTTGCTTACAATTGTTGTGAAGGACAGTCTCGTCCATCAAATTAAAAAATAGGGGAAAAAACTCGTGAAGGTGTATGATTACTGGGAATTTTTTAATTATTTTCCCTCAGAAAAGGTGTTTTATTAAGTCAAAGTTCTTACTGGCTGGGTTAATGCCATAGCAGCGCCTATAAAATTTGCAGGACATATTAATTGGCCTTTTCCAGGTTTTAAAAATCCCGCCTGAATCCAAACCTGCCAATCTTGATCTTGATCCTTCGAATCGTCGGAAGATCCTCGCTCCCCCCTTCTAACTCTCCGAATCATTTGCCTAAGGTACGTAATGATGTCCTTCTACATCGCTTGCGACTGTTATGGGGGTTTGGAGACTCGTGCAATGACGGAACGATCTGAAGAACGTAAGCCTTGAAGTGCCCCGCAGTGTCGCAACTTGATATCGGTAAACGTGACGTCTTTAATGCTCAGAATACATGCCCTACTTTAAAGTCAATTAGGAAAAAAGGGTTTAAAGACAGGGAAAATAGACAATGTTAAGAATAGGGCAGTGAAATATGAATAAATTAATGGGTTATCTATAGAATTTGCCTTAGAAAGAAATTCGATCATGAAAAGGGTTAGAAAGCAACTGATTGTTCTGAGATTTATAAAAGTAAAAATATTAAATCTTGCTCATGATTCTTTAACAGCTGGCACTTTTCCCCACAGGAAAACTAGCCATAAGATATTCCTTAAGTTTTTCTGGCCTGGAGCAGGAGCAGATATCAAGCGTTATGCAGATCGTGTCACATCTGCCAGAAAGTTTCGCACAAAGGCAGCGTTAAGAGGGTTGCCGATGAAAAACTATTCCCGTCATTTCCGAGCCTTTTTCACGTTCGCTTTTGACCTTGTCGGTCCGATATCACCTTGCTCGACCGCGGACACAGATACACCCTGACTATGATAGATTATGCTACGCGTTCCCCGAAGCAGTTTGTCTAAGAAATAGACACCGTGACTATCGCAGAAAGCTTAGTTGAGATTTTCTCTCGGGTTGGCATCCCTAAAGAAATTTTGTCGGATCGGGGAAAACTCATTTTTCGATCAGACCTAATGGCCGAGATTCATAGACTGCTGTCAGTTAAAGCTCTGTACACAACCCGTATCATGCGGGGTTGCAATGGCGCGGTTGAACGTCTGAATGGAGTATTGAAAGCAATGATTAAGAAGCTGTGCTCTGACCATCCGCGAGACTGGGTAGATATCT
>NC_051418.1:34737526-34738679 GCF_015228065.2 Penaeus monodon
CTTCCGTCGCGAATGAAACACCTATGAACAAAGTTATTAATGTATTTCGTTGTTGATGAAAATGATTGTGATAATATAAATGAAACTATGTATCTGGAATTAACAAGTAGCGAAAACTTTAAATGTAGGTGATCTGAGTGCCCAACAAAAGGACGACAAAATGTTCTTTTTTCTGAAAAACCCTGATGTTTTCACTGACAAGCCAGGTCATACAAAGTCTATAGAACACGTAATCAAGCTTGAGACACTAACCCCCTTTGTAAGAAACCTTACCTATACTTATAATCGATTGAGTTTTCAACATGGAAGTTGACAAGATGCTTGAGTTAGGCATAATAGAGCCATCTGTATCACCTTATTGTTCACGGTCGTTCTCGTAAGAAAACGCGATCAAACTTATAGGTTCTGTATCGACTTCAGGAGCTTGAATGACATTACAATTTTTTATTGTTTAACCCATGCCCACAACTGATGAAGCCCTGGGTTTAAATTTGTAAATGATAAATATTTCACCGAGATAGACCTTAATTAGGCTACTGGCAGATTCCTCTATCTTTAGAATCTAAGAAATATACTGCATTTTCCACCAACAGAGGACTTATGCCAATTTGTAATGATGCCATTTGGACTCAAAACCGCATGTGCAAAATTTGCAGACTGATGAGAAAAGTGATTTTTGGTTTGAGAAATAAAATTGTTACTTTGATTTAAAAATTGTAATACACAAATTTTAATTGGGTTTATCATTTGCAGGATTGAGGTGTTTGCTGAATAAATTACGATTGCATGGCTTAACGGCTGGTATAAGTAAGTGCTTCTTTGGGTATAATAAAATAAATTATCTTGAGTTGTTCTTGGAGAGAATGTTATTAAAACCACCTGAAGACAGAATTAAAGCTATTTAGTTAATGCCTTTGCCAGATACCAAAAAAAGGGAAATAAGATCTTTTATTGGAACAATTTCATACTATAGAAAATTCATACCAAAATTGCTAACATTAGTGTCCTATGAATGAGCTACTGAAGAAGATTCAAGTAATAAACTGAATTGGAACAATGAACAAGTTTCTAGTTTTCTTGAGTTAAAATCCAAACTCTCGGATAAACCAATCCTGTGTCTTTTGACTATTTGAAAACCTTTTTCTTACGGTGT
>NC_051418.1:34738943-34739132 GCF_015228065.2 Penaeus monodon
TCTAGCATTACAAAAGGGTTATTCATATAGAAACAATACATAAAAGGTAAAGAAATGTAGGTGCGGACGTTCTGAGCCGCTGTGGTTAAGTAAATGTTATGTAAATGACATAAAATCTTAGATTTTATGCTTGGTTATGGGCATTGTAAAGGTATTCAATAACATTTACCTTGATGTATAAATTAGATT
>NC_051418.1:34739713-34739778 GCF_015228065.2 Penaeus monodon
AGCATAAATTTGATAATGTAATTAAATCAAAGACGAAGTGCACCATACAAACAAAAGATCCTTTT
>NC_051418.1:34739845-34740098 GCF_015228065.2 Penaeus monodon
TCAGAACATAAGAAATACCTTTCATTCTTCTTCCAAAATGGTTTCTGTTTACTGATATGTTGCATAACAATTGATTTGAGGAATATCGTGCCAAGAGCACCACTGAATAGCACCAACGAAAATTTTAAAAAGAGAATCTCAAGTTGATTAATGTTATAAAACACCTTATCATCAAGAGGACGTATTGCATAGAGGTCGCACATTTATGACACAAATTAAAAGTTATAAAAGTTATAAGTCACCTTTTTGAAAT
>NC_051418.1:34741575-34741908 GCF_015228065.2 Penaeus monodon
AAAGTCTTCTCCAACAGAGCGGTTGTCATTAAGTAATCATTCTCCTCTGATAGGCTTAATCGCATTCCTCGTTTCCACTCGTGACCATTACATTTTCCTTCACATCAGACAGCAAAAGTGTAATTATCTCTCATTGCAACTATTTCATGCCAAAACGCGTTCGAAGCAAAGTGTCATGAGAGCACTGAAGTTCCTGCAACAATTATTTAGCATTTACCTGCACTTAGCCTCTTGCAACCTGGAGATCTGGAGTCAAAGGCAAATGATGTTGCTCGGCGAGACACGTTCTCTTGACTTACCTGTGATTGCACAGCTGCTCTCTCTTTCGTTCGG
>NC_051418.1:34742016-34742217 GCF_015228065.2 Penaeus monodon
TGTAATAGTTAATAAAATATCTTTCCCTTTGAAGTGTTTTTGACTTTGCAAATGTGATTGCAAAAAGGACTGCATACATGGTCAGTGAATTTCATATTTGACACCAATGAAACAGAAAATAGCTAGGAACTCTAACGCCAGAATATACTTCCGGATGATGGCAGTGTCCGGCTAAAGAATTTTCATGTAAAATCTATTTTT
>NC_051418.1:34742522-34742645 GCF_015228065.2 Penaeus monodon
TCCATCTTGATTAATCATTCCATGAGAACAAGTGTAATTTTAATGTTACTGCAAAGCGTCCTGAAGAACAAAATATTTCGTAACTTGCAATAGCCATCAAAGATAAAATTTTCTAGATCACCG
>NC_051418.1:34742663-34742777 GCF_015228065.2 Penaeus monodon
CCTCAAAAAATAACACGAGAGAAGCCACAGAATTAACACATCTTGTCCATTGGTTTTCTTTACTTTTTAAGGAGGCAGTGGCTTTTGAGATTCAGGGAGAAAGTAATAACATAG
>NC_051418.1:34742807-34743504 GCF_015228065.2 Penaeus monodon
CTAATGTCAAAGTTCATTTCATACATCTCTAATTCACACACAAAAAAAATCTTTCTAACACACACCCAGAGCATACTATGTGAATATTAGTCTCAGAAATAATGAAACCACAGTTTGAACTAAGTCGCAGCCAGCCTTTTTATAACGCTGTTCTGATGATTCCCAAAAGGGTGTTAATTAAGAGGATTATGATAATGTTAATAATGATTAACTCTAGACATTGCCTAATTGTAACTAAGCCAACAAACCATAGCGTTTTAAAATGGTTCCGACTAAGCCAACAAGCCATAGCGTTTTAAAATGGTTCCGATCCTCCCTAATGACATCAGAGCGACAGGACAGAATAAGGAACGAAGATTCCACTACAAATTCAGGAGCTTCGTGCTTCATATATAATACAAAGCCTCCTCATTTCGCAGAGGGTTCTAAGTTTTCTATAAGGCTTCACTACGAAGTTTCGTCACATGGCTGAGGTTTCTAAACAAGGTTTCATCCATAGAGTTTCTTACTTGTTTGTCGTCACAGCACCAGTGTTTCCGTAGATTCAAGCCCGTTTCAAAGGTTACAGGTTTCCATAGCCTCACAATTGAAGCTCGATCTCATCACTGGATATATCAGCTGTTCGAGCATGAGTGTTGTGTCGTGGGGAAAATCCACTGGAATTTCTCGCAATGGAAAGTCTTTAGCACGCTTGTCG
>NC_051418.1:34743614-34743849 GCF_015228065.2 Penaeus monodon
TTATGGAAATTTGTTTGAATATGTGAACATGGCTATTTCGTTATATGTTGCAGCCTAATAGATATGTTATTGCAAAGAGATGACAGATATATATGTTCGTATTTGTATCAATTTGAACACTTTTTTCAACTCGGGAAAAGCGAAGGATATAAAAAGCACTTTAGCACAGCGAACGAATATGTGTGAATAGCAGACACAGAATAACAAATTCATGTCTTTTTTCTGTACAATAGGA
>NC_051418.1:34743974-34744090 GCF_015228065.2 Penaeus monodon
GGAAATGCGGGCACAGAGAGGACGAAAGCGGGAGTCAGCTCCTGGCCAGATAGATCAGGCGATGTCGCTCAGCCGCCCTTGAGCAGCGCTGCCCTCCGCCCGCCCACTCGCGCCCC
>NC_051418.1:34744535-34744607 GCF_015228065.2 Penaeus monodon
ATATAACAAATATATAACAGATATAAGCAGACACAGAATAACAAATTCATGTCTTTTTTCTGTACAATAGGA
>NC_051418.1:34744968-34745067 GCF_015228065.2 Penaeus monodon
GGGGGCGATAGCGAGAGTCAGCTCCTGGCCAGACAGATCAGGCGACGTCGCTCAGCCGCCCTTGAGCAGCGCTGCCCTCCGCCCGCCCACTCGCGCCCC
>NC_051418.1:34745508-34745736 GCF_015228065.2 Penaeus monodon
CCGTGTTCCTCGCTGTCCGACTCGCGTTCCGGAGGAATTTCCAGCCCCTCGACTCCACTCCGCGGGATTGGGCCTCGAGTGGTGGACGACGATAAACCCGGAGGCTTCACGGATTCGCTAATCTCCTCTCGGGGAAGTGGAGCTGACCCGTTTCCGCGTCGGGTCGGTCGGGGCGGAGGCTGCCCGGGAGGACGGCTGCTGCGGGCGAGGCTTGGGCGAGTCTGGGAT
>NC_051418.1:34746206-34746319 GCF_015228065.2 Penaeus monodon
CCTGCGCGCGAGCGCGCGCATGCGTGTTTTTATTTGTGTTTTTGCAAGTTTCTCTGAATGTGTTATTAAGATTTATTAGTTTTTTTGTTGCAACTTAATAAGGAAGTATAAGT
>NC_051418.1:34746696-34747422 GCF_015228065.2 Penaeus monodon
TCGCATTTGCATCAGTCTGAACACTAATTTAAAGCTAAGAAAAAAAAGCGAAAAACATAAAGATCTCTTTAGCAAACCGACCAAGAAGCAATTTAATACACACAATATGTGGCAACGACATAACAGGAACAGCGCAGACAACATAAACCAGATATGTCAAACACAGGATCACCACGAGACAGAAAATATAAACAACATAACACGGACACAGCATCAGCACAGAACGAACGTAGACAGCATTTTTAAGACAGCATAATCACAGGACAACATAGATAGCGTACCGTAGACACATCAGTACACAGCATATCCTAGACATAACATCACCACGGGATAGACAACATAAACAGCATGAGAAGAAAGAACCGATGATGTAAACAGCATTATGCAGACACAACATGAATACAACATATCACAAATAGCAATTATCAACAACACAAACAGAATAACACTAACAACAAAAACACGAACAGTCAGTCATCTGAATGAAAAATAGATAGATTGCATGGACCGACATTGAGATCGACATCCTTATGCAATCACGGGGGCAACACATGTTTCATCAACGCAATATCTTGCAACGCGTCTCTGGTTTCATATTGACTGGGCTGTCTTGCAATTGCCTTGTCGTAATTATGTGCGATTGACTTGATTATTACGTGATTGTCTCGATATTGCTCTGGTGCGATTACGTAATCATGCTCAACGCTGTATTGGCGTCTGCATGCC
>NC_051418.1:34748900-34749066 GCF_015228065.2 Penaeus monodon
CGGCCTATGCTTCTGATATGTCCGTAATCAAAAGCTTAATAAAAGACCCTTCAGGGAATCGCCAACATTTCGCACGAAAAAGTGTTAAAAAAAAAACTAAACAACTGTTGCCACTCAAACTCACGAGATCAGAAAAGTTGAAATGTTAGAGTTTGCATAAAAGTGG
>NC_051418.1:34749340-34749562 GCF_015228065.2 Penaeus monodon
GCTTCTCTGTTCCAAATAGAGGAACAAACTCGAATGAATATCGATATACATTTACCATTATTATTACCTAATTGCAAAATATTTTTTATTTTTATTTTTATTTAACATCATCTCTATCATTAGCATTTTGTCATTGATAATATTAGTCTCCATTCAATCAGAGTCGTATTTCTATCATTATGAGGATTATCATTTTCGAAAATAAATAATATTAATTTTCCA
>NC_051418.1:34750930-34751266 GCF_015228065.2 Penaeus monodon
AGAAAAGTCTTCTCCAACAGAGCGGTTGTCATTAAGTAATCATTCTCCTCTGATAGGCTTAATCGCATTCCTCGTTTCCACTCGTGACCATTACATTTTCTTCACATCAGACAGCAAAAGTGTAATTATCTCTCATTGCAACTATTTCATGCCAAAACGCGTTCGAAGCAAAGTGTCATGAGAGCACTGAAGTTCCTGCAACAATTATTTAGCATTTACCTGCACTTAGCCTCTTGCAACCTGGAGTCTGGAGTCAAAGGCAAATGATTGTTGCTCGGCGAGACACGTTCTCTTGACTTACCTGTGATTGCACAGCTGCTCTCTCTTTCGTTCGGC
>NC_051418.1:34751351-34751540 GCF_015228065.2 Penaeus monodon
TGTAATAGTTAATAAAATATCTTCCCTTTGAATGTTTTTGACTTTGCAAATGTGATTGCAAAAGGACTGCATACATGGTCAGTGAATTTCATATTTGACACCAATGAAACAGAAAATAGCTAGGAACTCTAACGCCAGAATATACTTCCGGATGATGGCAGTGTCCGGCTAAAGAATTTTCATGTAAAA
>NC_051418.1:34751868-34752121 GCF_015228065.2 Penaeus monodon
TCCATCTTGATTAATCATTCCATGAGAACAAGTGTAATTTTAATGTTACTGCAAAGCGTCCTGAAGAACAAAATATTTCGTAACTTGCAATAGCCATCAAAGATAAAATTTTCTAGATCACCGTTTTGGTTTTTTTTCCCCTCAAAAAATAACACGAGAGAAGCCACAGAATTAACACATCTTGTCCATTGGTTTTCTTTACTTTTTAAGGAGGCAGTGGCTTTTGAGATTCAGGGAGAAAGTAATAACATAG
>NC_051418.1:34752151-34752872 GCF_015228065.2 Penaeus monodon
CTAATGTCAAAGTTCATTTCATACATCTCTAATTCACACACAAAAAAAAATCTTTCTAACACACACCCAGAGCATACTATGTGAATATTAGTCTCAGAAATAATGAAACCACAGTTTGAACTAAGTCGCAGCCAGCCTTTTTATAACGCTGTTCTGATGATTCCCAAAAGGGTGTTAATTAAGAGGATTATGATAATGTTAATAATGATTAACTCTAGACATTGCCTAATTGTAACTAAGCCAACAAACCATAGCGTTTTAAAATGGTTCCGACTAAGCCAACAAGCCATAGCGTTTTAAAATGGTTCCGATCCTCCCTAATGACATCAGAGCGACGGGACAGAATAAGGAACGAAGATTCCACTACAAATTCGGGAGCTTCGTGCTTCATATAAAATAAAAAGCCTCCTCATTTCGCAGAGGGTTCTAATTTTTCTATAAGGCTTCACTACGAGTTTCGTCACATGGCTGAGGTTTCTAACAAGGTTTCATCCATAGAGTTTCTTATTTGTTTGTCGTCACAGCACCAGTGTTTCCGTAGAATGTTAAGGCTTCACCAAAATGCTCGAGGTTTCACCACAGGGCTTCACAGGTTTCCATAGCCTCACAATTGAAGCTCGATCTCATCACTGGATATATCAGCTGTTCGAGCATGAGTGTTTGTCGTGGGGAAAATCCACTGGAATTTCTCGCATGGAAAGTCTTTAGCACGCTTGTCGGT
>NC_051418.1:34752981-34753191 GCF_015228065.2 Penaeus monodon
TTTATGGAAATTTGTTTGAATATGTGAACATGGCTATTTCGTTATATGTTGCAGCCTAATAGATATGTTATTGCAAAGAGATGACAGATATTATGTTCGTATTTGTATCAATTTGAACACTTTTTTTCAACTCGGGAAAAGCGAAGGATATAAAAAGCAAATTTAGCACAGCGAACGAATATGTGTGAATAGCAGACACAGAAAAACAAA
>NC_051418.1:34753445-34753539 GCF_015228065.2 Penaeus monodon
TCAGCTCCTGGCCAGATAGATCAGGCGATGTCGCTCAGGGCCCCCCTTGAGCAGCGCTGCCCCCGCCCGCCCACTCGCGCCCCCCAAACACGCC
>NC_051418.1:34753641-34753764 GCF_015228065.2 Penaeus monodon
TAAAAGTTTTATTAAATTTTATTTCTTTTCCTCTTGGTTTCCTTTTCGATTACGTTTCTAAACCCTTTTATTACTGTACCATTTTGAATGCAAATGCGTTGAAAAAAAATCACTTTCCCTTAA
>NC_051418.1:34754357-34754456 GCF_015228065.2 Penaeus monodon
GGGGGCGATAGCGAGAGTCAGCTCCTGGCCAGACAGATCAGGCGACGTCGCTCAGCCGCCCTTGAGCAGCGCTGCCCTCCGCCCGCCCACTCGCGCCCC
>NC_051418.1:34754892-34755121 GCF_015228065.2 Penaeus monodon
CCGTGTTCCTCGCTGTGCGACTCGCGTTCCGGAGGAATTTCCAGCCCCTCGACCCCACTCCGCGGGATTGGGCCTCGAGTGGTGGACGACGAAAAACCCGGAGGCTTCACGGATTCGCTAATCTCCTCTGGGGGAAAGGGTGGACTGACCCGTTTCCGCGTCGGGTGGGTCGGGGCGGAGGCTGCCCGGAGGACGGCTGCTGCGGGCGAGGCTTGGGCGAGTCTGGGAT
>NC_051418.1:34755923-34756303 GCF_015228065.2 Penaeus monodon
TCGCATTTGCATCAGTCTAAAACACAATTTAACGCTAAGAAAAAAACGAAAAACATAAAGATCTCTTTAGCAAACCGACCAAGAAGCAATTTAATACCAAAAATATGTGGCAACGACTAACAGGAACAGCGCAGACAACATAAACCAGATATGTCAAACACAGGATCACCACGAGACAGAAAATATAAACAACATAACACGGACACAGCATCAGCATCAACGTAGACAGCATTTTTAAGACAGCATAATCACAGGACAACATAGATAGCGTACCGTAGACCATCAGTACACAGCATATCCTAGACATAACATCACCACGGGGTAGACAACATAAACAGCATGAGAAGAAAGAAACCCATGATGTAAACAGCATTATGCAG
>NC_051418.1:34756378-34756780 GCF_015228065.2 Penaeus monodon
GTCAGTCATCTGAATGAAAAATAGATAGATTGCATGGACCGACATTGAGATCGACATCCTTATGCAATCACGGGGGCAACACAGGGTTTTATCAACGCAATATCTTGCAAAGCCTCTCTGGTTTTTATATTGACTGGGCTGTCTTGCAATTGCCTTTTCGTAATTATGTGCGATTGACTTGATTATTACGTGATTGTCTCGATATTTCTCTGGTGCGATTACGTATCATGCTCAACGCTGTATTGGCGTCTGCATGCCTGTCATTGTTATTGGTGCTGTGAATATTGATCTTGTCATATTGTCGATACTGGTATCATCCTTTCATTATTATGATCATCATTATCCCTTATGATAGAAACTTGCTATTAATTATCTCATTCTTTTTATTGTTGTTGTTGTAAT
>NC_051418.1:34757178-34757258 GCF_015228065.2 Penaeus monodon
TTACAATAATATATTGTTAAAATTATATATTTTACTAAAACACACAACACACCCCGTGTGTGTATGCTTTATATATTTTT
>NC_051418.1:34758398-34758586 GCF_015228065.2 Penaeus monodon
AAAAGAGGCGATGCTTTAAGCGGCCTATGCTTCTGATATGTCCGTAATCAAAAGCTTAAATAAAAGACCCTTCAGGGAATCGCCAACATTTCGCACGAAAAAGTGTTAAAAAAAAAAACTAAACAACTGTTGCCACTCAAACTCACGAGATCAGAAAAGTTGAAATGTTAGAGTTTGCATAAAAGTGG
>NC_051418.1:34763318-34763546 GCF_015228065.2 Penaeus monodon
ATCCCAGACTCGCCCAAGCCTCGCCCGCAGCAGCCGTCCTCCCGGGCAGCCTCCGCCCCGACCCACCCGACGCGGAAACGGGTCAGCTCCACTTCCCCGAGAGGAGATTAGCGAATCCGTGAAGCCTCCGGGTTTATCGTCGTCCACCACTCGAGGCCCAATCCCGCGGAGTGGAGTCGAGGGGCTGGAAATTCCTCCGGAACGCGAGTCGGACAGCGAGGAACACGG
>NC_051418.1:34763987-34764088 GCF_015228065.2 Penaeus monodon
GGGGCGCGAGTGGGCGGGCGGAGGGCAGCGCTGCTCAAGGGCGGCTGAGCGACGTCGCCTGATCTGTCTGGCCAGGAGCTGACTCTCGCTATCGCCCCCTG
>NC_051418.1:34764477-34764725 GCF_015228065.2 Penaeus monodon
ATACCCTCAATTTTTAATCTATTTCTACTATATCTGATTTGTTTCTTCTTCATTCTTAAAAGTCACGATTGTCAATATTTATGATTGGCAAGTTCCACGAAACTCTCACAGAAAATGGTTTTCTTTGTCCCGTCTTTCTGTTCACTATTTACAAAGAATCGCCTGCGTGTTCACATCTTACAGGGATCTGAACGCCTTCTTTTAACTAATTTCCCCTCATTTTATCATCTTTTCATACCCTCTGTTTC
>NC_051418.1:34764762-34764928 GCF_015228065.2 Penaeus monodon
TTAATGAACACAAAACGACCTTATGTATAATCATGAACCTGCCTCCAATCCCTTCTACCTGTCGATGGAAAATTATCTTTAGATTAGCCAATGAAGTAACTTTTAAAGAAAATTTCAAGGGCTGAATGGACGTGATTTCAAGAAAAGGAGCAGAGACCTAGCAAAA
>NC_051418.1:34765093-34765328 GCF_015228065.2 Penaeus monodon
TGTATGCTATATACAACATAGCAATGGTTATAAATTTCGCTCATATCTAGATTACTGCTTTTGTTGACATTATATTAACAAACATTGTCCTTCTGTTTCTTGTTGCGAGTATCTTTCCATTATCTTTTTTATTAGAGGTATCATGGTAGTTTTATGTATAAGTTAAAGTTACAAATATATATTGCAGTCCCTTATTGAGTAAGACACACTCAGTTAATGAATGAAGAAAGAGCTA
>NC_051418.1:34765692-34765934 GCF_015228065.2 Penaeus monodon
TGGACCTGAAACACAAAGTGACCAACGAAACATTCTGCCGCCATGAATTGAGACTCTCGCTTTATCGCCCCCCAAAAAACACAATTATGTGCCTTGTTTCACTATGTTTCGGGTGTTCCTCTTGACCACTCTGAGTACCAGAAACTCTATTAGTGTCATATCTGTGAAACGTTTGTATGCTTATTGTTCAGTAGATAATCTCCGTCGATGATAATGATTTGCACTACAAATGCTTTCATTTA
>NC_051418.1:34766866-34767321 GCF_015228065.2 Penaeus monodon
ATCAAGATTCATGTATTTCGATATTGATTCAAATTACCACACACACACAAAACGAAAAAAAAGAAAAATCATATATATAATAAATGTATTTCTCATTTTCACGAACATCATCTTGTGTGAAATCATAGCTTGGAATATCAAAGACGGTGTAAATAATGGAACACCAAGTATACAAAACACATTCTCTTTGTACATGGTCCTTAACAAAAATGTTCCAAGAACATGCTACATAAACAACACAATATAAAGGGAACACACAGCAAGAGTATAAACTACAGCATATAATCCTTGTTTATACTCTGCTGTATTGTTGGACATAAAATTCACAAAAAAGACTCATAAAACTACAAAGAAAACTAAACAGAAGCAGAGAAGAGGGATTAATGTACCCACCGTATATATATATATGGTTCCCCAAAGTCTTTCCTTAGGGTATATTAAAGCAACGAAAAATA
>NC_051418.1:34768948-34769225 GCF_015228065.2 Penaeus monodon
CGCGAGCGCGCGTATGTGTGTGTGCATATATATTTCTTTATCTTTCTTTTTTCATATTTTACGATTTTACTCACTTTCAGGTTTTAACACAAGCTATCGAGTTTCCTTGAATGGAAGGGCAGTGATATTGTGCATGACAGTTTTTCATTACGGGCTGAGAGAGGCTTTGTCATGTCACGTGATATTGATTATGTCACGGGAGTGTTTTATGATTTGGTGTGATTGTCACGTGATATGTTCGTGGTAAATGTATGCATATGTGCCAGGGTTTCCTTTG
>NC_051418.1:34769469-34769662 GCF_015228065.2 Penaeus monodon
ATATAAATGGGTGATTAATCAATCTAGTCACTTATAAATCAATTTTCTACCTTAGAAATTTCTTGATAGGGAAAGAGTAAATAAACTTAAGTACACCTAGACAAACTTATAATAAGTAATGAAACTACTGAATAGGTAAATAACTTTTTTTTCAGAAAGCGAAAGCAAAGTCACTATTAAAAGAATTGTTCGA
>NC_051418.1:34769719-34769874 GCF_015228065.2 Penaeus monodon
ACTGCGTGTAATATAGAAGAGAAGATAGAAAAGAAGACTAAAGCTCAACATAAGAGGAGAAAAAACAGGTAAAAAAAACATGTAAAAAATATAAAGATTAAAAAGATATATCGATAGTTTTCTTTTTCTTTTTTTTCCTCACAGATTGGAAAGTG
>NC_051418.1:34769900-34770145 GCF_015228065.2 Penaeus monodon
GATCTGTCTTCTTTTATGTAGCAGATTAATTCGCAATATATCTGAACATAAAATCTCATGTTCAACGCAGAAAAAAATCAATGAAAAAAAAACAAAACTTCACGACATAAATTTCCAAGAGCTCTGGTAACTAGAGGCGTTGCTCTCGAAGTACAGTCAACGGAAAGCTTCTTGAGTCGAGGAGTAAGTGTCTCTCGAAAGGAAATCTTTGGTAGGGAGGAAGAAGCACAGTAACGATGGATGTG
>NC_051418.1:34771817-34772591 GCF_015228065.2 Penaeus monodon
CGAGTCGGCAGCACGCAGTGTTAACACACGAGGATCGAAGTGATAGTGAAACATGGAGTTTGCAACCGTAGATTTATTACCAGCCTTGTATTCAGGGAACATGACGCGGTTGTGAAGTCGTAACATACTGATATCGTAATGCAACCTCCTGTGTACCACATTATTTTACGACCTTTTATTGTGTGCATTATTTCTGCAACATGCTCATATATTGTCTTCCCATTCTAGACTAATTTCATAAACATTTTGTAATATTTATGATGCTCAAGGTACAAAAATTCAATCCAACGTAATGGTAATTTTGAACCATCACGTTCCGGCTAATCTGCTAGTAAATCTGTAACAGCTCCGTATTTTCGTCCAACTTTTGTGAAAAATAGAGAAAATACTGAAGTAACAACGGATCCCCACATTTTGATGAAGCTACATTTTTATTTCAGGAACTTGTACACTAAGGATGTTTATGCTGCTGGTAACTCTTTATTTCGAATTTCACTAACGGAAGGTTTTATTTTATGTATAATTTGTTCCTGCAAACTGGCTCGTTCAATCTTTGAGTCACAGTTATAATTGTTAATTAATTAATTCCAGCTGCTATTCAGAGTGAGATATAAAGTCCGTTAAATAATTATAGTATGTCAGATTTGGATCTAAAAGAAGAAGAAAAAATTACAAAATTACTTAGTACATTCTCTCCTCATTTTCAAGTCTCGTCAACGTTCTAAACCTTTTTTGTTTTGTCATGTTAATACTTGATTCAAATTGAAACTTATC
>NC_051418.1:34772709-34772991 GCF_015228065.2 Penaeus monodon
TAACCCCATTAAACCACGTAAAATGAAAAATGATACTAGTGATAAAACGAATTTCCTTTAATTACCCGCCATGCAATAAAATTCAAGGTACAACGTCGCCTTGGCAGATAACACGAAGCAAAAAGTAGTATGTTGAGATTGCGTGTTTTGTGAACGAGTTTGAAACCTTTAATCTAGAGATAGCTTTATACACGGGGACGTTTATGCATGGTTCGTGACTGACCTGTGTAAGGCACACTTCTCTTAATGTGCTGGTTTATCTCCCCGCCCCCACCCCCCCTT
>NC_051418.1:34773256-34773699 GCF_015228065.2 Penaeus monodon
ACTTTGATTTTCAATCCTTTCTTCATTCATAGGAAATATTATCTATTTCAATTTTCAAGATTTTTTTTTCTTTTTATTCTAAACGCTAATAACATTTCTTCGTGCTTTATAATCTTCTTAACTTAATTAGAATTATGCTCATACTGAAAAAGAAAAAAATATTATCTCTTTTTTCGTAAAATTCAGTGATTTTAATCCACTAAATTTCTTCTTTTCTTTCTTAATCATACCTAATTTTACCAGATTAGAGTGCTTTTACATCACTTAAGGCACATGGGTTTTCTTTATACACTTTGAATGCCTCTTTTTCTTAAAACACTTGACACATACTCACAAGCAAACATCGCGATAATATTGGTGATCATGGTAATTGTCTTGATGGGAAAGATTATAATGATATATGGGAGGATTATAATTATGACAATGAATATATGTATGTATGA
>NC_051418.1:34774427-34774827 GCF_015228065.2 Penaeus monodon
TTCGAGTAGCGTCACTTCCATTTTAGAAGTATTTAAAAAAAATGAAAGATAAAGAATAAAAGTTACACTAGAAAGAAAAAGTTTTCGTGAACAAGAAACTTTTTGAGGAAGAATGATTTTTTTTTTATGAATGAAAAATGTTTTGCCAGAGAGAGAAAAAAGGGTCGGGTGTTAAACGAAGTAAAAATGCTTTTAGTTAGAAAGATTCTTCTGAAGTTAATCGAAAGTGTAATAAGTGTGTGAGGAAAGCTTCATCTCGAGATATAAAGCTTTAAGTGACTACGTGTGCTTGGAACGTGGGGCGGGGGAGTAGCTGCTTTACGCAAGTAGTTGTTTTTCTTTGTTTTACGGGTATGTAAATGTTTATTTGTATATATGTGTATGTATGTGTAAGCGTATG
>NC_051418.1:34775173-34775471 GCF_015228065.2 Penaeus monodon
CGTATAAAAAGGAGTAAAAAAAAAAAAGTCTTACTTCCACAATGCAACCAATCTTTTTTTTCTGACCCGCTTCGAAGCCCCCGATGATATCCGATTTCACAGGAGCGTTGTAAACACCATGACATAAATCTCGAGACACTCAGCTAAAGAAAGCAAAACGGAAGCACCAGTGAGAACCTTGTTATTACCTGGCCAAGGAGGGTTACTGCACTGCCAGGTGCAGTGCAAATTGATACGTTGTATAAGTCTATATATTTTAGAAAATGTTAACGTTGTGTGTGAAATGGTTCGGATGAAG
>NC_051418.1:34776631-34777220 GCF_015228065.2 Penaeus monodon
TCGCAAAACCTCACAACCAACGCTCCATCTGCATACAAAAGCGACAAATCTCGGCAGCCTCACGAAAAGACTGGATCGGATGGATTTCCGGGCCGCCTTCACTAGCTGGCAGGCGTCCAACTTTCGCTTCGAATAAACAACAGTCTTCTAAAAAAAAGATCAGTCGAATTGCCACGCTTGCTAAAAAAAAAATGCCTAATAGCGAATTGGTTCATTATACCTTTGCTCTAAATCTTCACTGGTTAATGCCCTTTAATGGTGTTGATCGAAGCCAATGACAGAGTAACTTTATCCTCTCATTATAATTGGTAATATGATATTAATTTTCCTCGGGGGGAAGACAAAGAGGTTTCGCGCCAAAATGCCGAGATGGAAGTTCCAATAATCTTGCGGGTGACTGAGGGAAATCACGTTAGTGGTTTTTGTTAAAGATTTTCTTTTCTTTTCCTTTCTATTAACGAAGGGATGAAATGTGTATTATCCATGCTGATTACCTGAATATATTCTTTTATATGAATTTACGAGATCTGTGGCAGTGCATTTCTATCCTGAGGTCTTATTATGTCCATCTTCGTGAGGTCTAAATTGT
>NC_051418.1:34777433-34777590 GCF_015228065.2 Penaeus monodon
CCACCTGGCCCACACACAATACAGTGTCCGCGAGTCACAGCTTTTACCCCCCGGATACTTCTTAGTCACAAAGTGCACCCTTATGAGCACTTACTTCACACGTAAATATGGCAGAACGAAGACTATTGTTGTTTACAGCCTCCTGTGGTAGACGGTG
>NC_051418.1:34778092-34778226 GCF_015228065.2 Penaeus monodon
CCCCCCCCCCAACACCCCCTCCGGCCAAGAGTTAAATATGCAGAGTTTACGGGCATCTCGGCTAGTGCTCCCCGGGGCTTCACACGAGGGAGAGCAGCGCGCGTTTGTTCTCCAGGAATGGTCCGTTCTCACTC
>NC_051418.1:34779746-34779975 GCF_015228065.2 Penaeus monodon
TGAAAGAAAGAAAAAAATATACACAAGTAAACATATAGATACAGACAGACAACTAGAAAGATGAAGAGACGGATACGCGTAATCTTGCCACTAACCCATTCTTTTTGTTCTAATTTACTGGACAGTCGACTCCACAATATTGTCCTCTCAAACGCCTCTATTGGTTGATCACGAGTGGGGCATAATTCAGGTATTCATGGAACGTTTAATATCAGGACACAAGATCAAA
>NC_051418.1:34780179-34780295 GCF_015228065.2 Penaeus monodon
AACGCACGTGAAGAACAAACACAGAGACACAGTTCAACAAAAACTTAAAAAAAAAAAATCCTTTAACAAGTAACCCCCCTTAACTTTAACAACGAACGCCAAGCGGTGTCGGAGAG
>NC_051418.1:34780838-34781460 GCF_015228065.2 Penaeus monodon
GGAGCTTCCTCCGAAAGTCAGATATTCCTCGATTCTCGCATTACCTCGCAATCCGCGCGAGAATCCACGAGAATCCGCGAGAAAGTGACTCACCACCAATATAAATTCCGTCAAGATCACAAGCATCTCCCTCCTTTCCCCTCTATTCTCTCCTTTTCACTATCCCCTCCCCTTTATCTCCTTCCCCTTTCCCCTCTTTTCTCGCCTCCTCTCTTTCCCCTCTTTTTTACCTCCTCTCCTTTTCCCATTTATTCTTTTCTCCCTTTCTTTTCCTTTCCCTTCTCTCTCTCCTCGCTTTCCCTTCCAATTCCTCCCTTTCCCTTCTCCTCCACCTCCTCCCTTCCTCTCTCCTCCACCCCCGCTCCCTCTACCATCTCCTCCACCCGCTCTCTTTCCCCTCTCCTCCACCCGTTCTCCTCCACCCTCTCCCACTCCCCTTTCCCTCCACCCCCGCCCCCTTTTCCCTGTTTCCCCTCCATCCCCTCCCCCACCATAACACACGGTCTACGTCATGTCATAGAATATTCCAGAACGATTAGCGTCGCCATCATGGGAACATCCGACAGCCGTTTGGAACGCTAAGGGGGGAAGGGGAGGGGGGGGGGTAGGCCCGGGTTATGTA
>NC_051418.1:34781842-34781984 GCF_015228065.2 Penaeus monodon
TCCCTGTGCGCTGTGGTAACTTTCAATTCCCGAGGCACTGTAGTGGTTCTATGGCACTGTTAGGAGAGCCAAGGAAGGGCTGTAATGAGGGAAGGATACGGTGGCACTGATGGAGAGAGGAAAAGGTGGATGGCACTATAAA
>NC_051418.1:34782465-34782823 GCF_015228065.2 Penaeus monodon
ATAGAATAAATTTCAGACGCTAAAGCAGGAGGGGAAGAGGTGAAGCTTTGAGAGAAACTATAAATAAATGATTTAGTAATTTAGTGACATCGTACCAGAAAAGTTTATACTGACACTGTTTCAAATATTATTTATATCTTAAAAAAATACTAGGTACTTACTTACGTTTATATATAGCAGTACAGTTTACATATGTTTATTCTTTAACAAAAATGATTTAACGTAAAGCTTTAGTTATAGAAGTATTTACATTCGTTTTTTCACGTTTCTTCGTTTTTCTGCTAATCCTTTTTTTATACACGGCAAAGTACACCCAAGCTACTATAGACAACCACGGATAATTTTTGAAGAATTAGAT
>NC_051418.1:34783319-34783521 GCF_015228065.2 Penaeus monodon
CTTCCCTATGTGTAGCTATAATCCATTCAATCTTAAAATAAAACAAAAACTAGCAACTCACCCTATATTACTCCGATTCTCCAAGTCTCTTGGGAAAGAATATAAAGTCATATAAAGCCACAAATATATTGTATCTGAGGTTTAAAAATATGATGAAATATAATTAAAACAACCTATAAACATTCCTTTAATATCTACAGTT
>NC_051418.1:34783558-34783738 GCF_015228065.2 Penaeus monodon
TGTGAGCAAGCGAATCGGACAACTCCACAATCCGGTGAGTTGCCAGTTCATATTTTTTTCTGAGATTAAACGCACTACAGGTGTATGTTGCGCTGCGTTGCACCGGGAGAGCTTGACACATGTAGAGATTACCATTGAGTGATTTCTTTTAGGTGAGGGATCCTTTCTTGGCTACGAGTC
>NC_051418.1:34785490-34785615 GCF_015228065.2 Penaeus monodon
TGGAGAAACAACTTAAGAATAAGCACATTGGTAAATTCACCGGCAAATTGGAATGGTACCCCAAGAGAGAGAGAAGGAAAAGGGAAACAAATGCTTATTATAAGAAAGACAATACTATTAAGCCA
>NC_051418.1:34785659-34785955 GCF_015228065.2 Penaeus monodon
TTCTCTGCATTTCCAACAACACACAGCATCAGACAAGCAAAAAACAAAAAAACAAGGGAAAAGCAGCCATGCAGCCGAGCTCAATAAGGCCTGTATTCCATTACCCGATTACCCATCCCATGCGAGGACAAGGGAGTGGACACTTGAGTTTCCGGACCGCGTCATAAGGCCGTCCGTAGGGAGCATTATATTACGGGGTTAGGCGGGAATGTCGACTTTACGGCTTGAGCAGATATGACACTTTCCTCCTGCGGGTCCTAGTAGGAGTGTTTGCAGGACTACAGACCCGATAGATA
>NC_051418.1:34786779-34787311 GCF_015228065.2 Penaeus monodon
CCAAAACATCAAGTTTAAATTCCTCATAAACACACTTTAAATCAGGCAATTCGGAAACACCTTTTCTGAAAAGCAATTCACAAGATATCTTTTACGCCAAAGTATTAAGCATAAAACCTGGCAAATGTTCGAGTTTTCTGTACAAATAGGCTACAGCAGAAAATACATATGCTGTATTTACTCATAGCAGATCACGTATATTAAGTTCATATTTGTTCAGTACAGAGATGGTTCCTTTTTGGTTTGCTTTACTTACATTTCTATGTAATTGTACTTATGTATACTTATAACGCCTTTACCCTTTCATAATTATGCTCACTTCTAATTTATCTATACTTATGTGCATACTACTTGATTATTTCTAATACTAAGATGTAATGTTTGTACAAGAGTCTGCATGGGCGTTTCGTAAAATGTTAAAAAAAAGAAAAAAAAGTTATGTAATGCAGCACTTCAGACTGAAACAGAAGCTTTTGCATGAAAACGGCGTTAATGATACCGAAGCACAAGTATTTATAAAAAGGGAAAAAAA
>NC_051418.1:34787670-34787858 GCF_015228065.2 Penaeus monodon
AACACTTGTCTTGTCATAACGATTTATTTCGACAAGAAATAACGTTTGAAACACATGCACATGCAATTTTTACCTACAAGCTTTGATCAAAACAAACAAACGAACCAAAATATACATAAATTCATGCTAAATCACTTTGACAAAAATTAAAATCCTATTTCCAATACAGTTTCTAGATATCAAATCTT
>NC_051418.1:34789268-34789462 GCF_015228065.2 Penaeus monodon
CTGAGTGACCAAGTTGACAACACAACAAAACTCATAAACAACTTTTAAGAGTAAGCCGCGTCTGTCGCAAGCCCTTTCCGGCAACGCTTTTGTGTGTGATGAGGGAATCAACATTCAAGACGATGATTGCAAATGTGGAATTAAGCCTCGTTCTTGACGTGTCCCTCAGAGAAACGCCTTTGCTGCAATAATGC
>NC_051418.1:34790425-34790733 GCF_015228065.2 Penaeus monodon
GTGAGCCTTTTATTTCGACACATATCACAGTTCAGAGTGAAACGGCCACGCTTAAGCTGCCCACGAAGACTCACTCGCCGAGTTTTATGATCTGAAGTGTGTGGAGAACCTTTGCTCTTTTCATAAGCCTCGTCGTGGGATGTGGTGACGACTCGCTCGGGGATGAAGGGGAATGGCGGCGTAAAGAACAGGCAAGAGAGGGTGAATAAGGGATGGTGTTGATGAATAAGTGAATGAGAGAGACAAAGCAGAGAGGGGGGACGTGTGCTTAATGTTGTATACACTCTTGTACCCATGCACGTGCGCGA
>NC_051418.1:34791326-34791633 GCF_015228065.2 Penaeus monodon
CACAATCAAGGAAAGCGAAGGACAGAACATGAAAATATCCTTCGTGAACACCAAGTTTAATCATAGTTCCAAGCCTTAAATATTATTATTATAGCGGTTCTGACAGTTAGTCCAGAAACCTCAGACACACGAGGCAGGCCGGCAAGGCAATATTTTTAATTGCCGTGGATACAAGGACTAAAATAGATTGATCATACGTCTTGGTTTGTTCTGGTAGATGGCATAGAATATTACATTTGTTATTCTTTGGACTTTGAACACGATAACTCAGGCTGATGTCAAATTGTTGTATAAGAATAGATGTGAA
>NC_051418.1:34791741-34792824 GCF_015228065.2 Penaeus monodon
ACACAGTAAAATAATATATACATCGCACACACCACCGCAACACGCCGTAACAACACCACACGGATCACCACCACATGCAACAACACCGTAGATGAAGAACAGATGACGAAATATGACACAACTATTCACACTATAAACTTGGACTCGGAAATTGTCACACGAAGCATAACATTATTGCCTCACGTCACGCTTGCATGCAAAGGCTTTATTGCTCGGTCAAACGTCATGCTAAAGTGACCCTTATGACTCTCACACTGTCACGCTGAGACACTGTATTTCACACGCTGTCAGTGTCGTTTTCATTGTCGGGAAGCTCTTGTATATATTTTTAATATTTTAGGGAATAGTATATGGTGACTGAGATGATTATGTTGAGATAATTAATCATCATGTTAACTGAAATTATCACGCTGAGTTGAATTATTATATTCGTGAAGATTGTCTTGCAAGATGAATTTATCAAATTGACTAAGATTTTACATTCTTAAGCTGACTATATAATGCTGATTAAGAATATCAAGTTCCTTAAGATTCACACGATGATTAAACATTGTCACGCCAACTAAGACTGTCTTGCTAGCTAATTTCTCTTCATACTAAGAATGCCACGCTGAAGAAATCTGTAAAAGCACGGTTCATAATGCTACTTAAGATTATCATGCTGACTAAGATCAAATTCTGACTAAAATCCTCGTGTTAAGATCATAAAGGTGACTTAGAGCATTACGCTGATTAAGATTCAGAACTAAATATCATTCCTAATTTTTACTAGAACACGACCTTTCTATATAACAATCTCCGTAACACGTTCTCGGAAAATAACAGTAGTGAGGAGAATAACAGGAAATACAACATTTCTTCTGTCATAAAAACAGTAGAAACAACACTATGACTTGCAACTCGTAGAAGAACATCAGAGTAACAAACATTATAACATACTACAATCAAGACAACAATATACAGCGGTAGAACATTCCACCATTACCAACCATTAAGCCATTTACAACTAAAACAGACCGTCCTTATCCCAACACATAGTCACTATCAACATCTCACACATGTTAATACCGTATTGGAATGCAG
>NC_051418.1:34792860-34793049 GCF_015228065.2 Penaeus monodon
GTTTCTGCCTCGTCTCGTGCCTTGTTTTGGTCAAGAGATTTCAAAAATTTCCCTTTTTTTCTTTTGTTTTTTTCCCTCCCCGATATCCAATCGCTCAGGGACACTCCAATATTTCGGAGTGTTCTTACAAACCAAAGTCGCTTATAATTCGTGCACTCGGAGTGGTTGGGTATTTTTCAGGAAGGCTGG
>NC_051418.1:34794022-34794238 GCF_015228065.2 Penaeus monodon
CCTTTTTGGTGACGTCATGGGCTAAATATTGACACCACGTAGCCGGCGGAAGTGTCAACATGGCACTGGGCAGGGATGGGAGAGGTACCGCTCATGTGGTGTCTATGAGATCTATGTGGTGATGAGCCGGTGCTTGTGTTGTGGTGATGCTGCTGTTGTGTAACAGGGGTGATGTGGAGGTGATGGCGTGCTTTGGGAATTTGGTTTAGGTGTAAT
>NC_051418.1:34794473-34795289 GCF_015228065.2 Penaeus monodon
ACATGCTATTGTACTGCGCAAACCAAGCGCTCTGGTCCTTTTATGATAGGTAAGCAAATGCTAAATTTATATAAACATTTTAGAATATCAAATAGATCATACATACTAAAAGTAAAAGAATGACTCAGCTATATAAATCATCCTGCAAAAGCGCTGCATATGCTGCATGTAATTTCAACAATAAAATGAATATAATTTGAGAATGTGTAGCATTTTTTTATATTTTTAATGCATGATAATTATTTTCTCGAGTATTATCTGCATGCTGATTATATTCTTTACGCTAATAAATGCTTAGATCAACTCAGTCATTTATAAATGTATATAAAAGTGTTGGTTCTGTTGCATTTATCTTGCACACGATAAATGAATATCTCTTAAGCTTAAACAGAACCGCTCACTCAACTGTATTTTCTATCACTCAACTTCAAGAACACAAACAAAATCACTCAGACAAATCTAAGACACACAGACAAAGACTAAATACAAAACACACAAACAATATTAATCAAACAAGGCACACAGGCAAACAGAAAATAAAAACATACAAACAAAGGTAGGATAGAAAATACGCAAAATATGAAACAATAAAAAAATACGCAAACAAACATAAATTGAAAACGTACAAAGACAGAATAAAAACGCGTAAATAAACACGATAAAAACATGCAAAATAAGATAAACTAAAACACACAAACAAACGAAATACAAGCGAAGAAACAAACAAAATAAAAACAAACAAACAAACAAAATAAGTACGCGCAAACAAAATAAAGGAAAGAACATACAAAGAACAAAAACGTAGAAACGGAAAAT
>NC_051418.1:34795373-34795771 GCF_015228065.2 Penaeus monodon
GAGCCAACACCCATAACCACAATCTCCCCAAACATCACAGGGAACAACCACTTACTTAAACAAAAAAAAAAAAAGGAAAGGGTTATCAACATCAAACGCTCACACACGAAGTAAACAATATGTCATAATCAAGCCTGGATCTTTGTCGCCAAAACTCTACAATAAAATGCAAGTATAGCATGAAATATACACAGATGAGCGACTAGGGGGATGTTAGATCTAGGCACAGGACCATTTGCCGAAGATCCTTCCAGTCTGGCGGCCCCTTTAAGAATCGGATTTGCATTCGGCAGGGGTAGGATTTCCGACCCTACGGAGGGCTGTGGGTTAGGCCAACTCTTCCATCCTTGCGTTTCCATCTCTGCGAACCATTAACAGTACGAGACACGAGTTCCTTG
>NC_051418.1:34796049-34796293 GCF_015228065.2 Penaeus monodon
CCTACACCTGCCTCTTTTTGTCTTTGTCTGTCTATCATTTGTCCGTGTCTGCCTCTGTCTGTATATGTGGTATCTGTCCTAACATTGTGCATTTGCCTTCCCTTGTACATTAAGTTACCTACGCGTATTTGTCTATTTTCTAATATTTTGTATCCGGTTATTCACCGGCTGTAACCTGATTACGAGTATGTTTTGTGTTTTCCTCTTCCCTGAATGCAATTTTTTTCTAGTTGCCTGAAAGCAC
>NC_051418.1:34798219-34799465 GCF_015228065.2 Penaeus monodon
GCAGTTCGTGTGAGCTCAAGCTAACTATTTTTTGACTGGTTTAAGATATATAATTTATTAATATCCACTGGAACTCTAGCTTGGTCGAGTCATATTTGTCACTTGGGAATTATGTAATGGCCTCGCTTCATGTTGAGGATAAAGAATGCGTCATGAGGTTGATGAGATAGCAAGGTATTAAATACTTGATTTACGTATTAAGTGATGCTGAACTGTTGTCTTCGTCTGGTTGGAATTAACGTGCTATGTTGAGTATGATGGTTGAAGGAACGTAGTAGAAGTAATAAGTAATTTGTAATGTGAAATAAAGAAAGCAATGGCGAAAGTAACAGCGTATGTAATATAACGCAAAGGGAAATATAGTGATAACTAATTGTATTAACGAGAATTCCATATAACATATTATTGTCCGGGTGATTACACAAAAGCAGTTCAGAGTAACAAGTACTAAATAATGTAATGTGATAAAAAAGAAACTACACAATTAACAATAAGGAAATAATCATATAATTTATTACACAGGGGAATAGAAAGCGTAATTTGAATTGATTACAGAAGCCGAAAGAAAAAGAGAACGGGAAGAGACAAAACGAATAATATAACGACAAGAAACAACAGATGATACACGGCAATGTCAATACTATAGTTGATATACGAAGCATAATTATCTGAACCGAAATACACAATGACAGAAAATACGAAAACGAAAAGATGCAAAAGCGAAATCACGGTAAAGTTAAAAAAGAAAAAAAAAACATAATTACGAGAATGAAACAACAAATGAACATCAGCACAATTATCCTGAATTAAAACCATTAAGTAATTACCTAATAATCATATTGATGCTAATTAGTAAGCACGGAGCAGATTTTTTCTCCATTTTATTATCGTAAAACCCAATCATGATATTAATTACACTTGCTCGCTGAACTATCTGTAGAAACCTTTACATTATTTTGGTCTATAAAGGATTGGTACCTTTTTTTCGGCGAGCGCGATGTATTCAAATGTGGGTTGTTCCCCCGTAGAGTTGCGTGAAATAATCTAACCGTATTAAATTTATGCCTTGTAGTATGGAAATTTGTAATGGAGAGTAATCATTTTGATTTCCATAATAACAATGAGAATTAGATTCCATGCTGGTTTTAAATGACATTCTCTACGTCGCAATGGTAAGTAATTTGTGGTAGATGATAATACCACAAACATTCCATATCATGCTGTTATATTTCACTAATTAAATCGT
>NC_051418.1:34799618-34799695 GCF_015228065.2 Penaeus monodon
GTATAATAGTAATAATTATGTCCGTAATGAGGATGATGTGTATAATAAAATCAATACCAACAATGAAAATAAAGTGA
>NC_051418.1:34801973-34802293 GCF_015228065.2 Penaeus monodon
GTAGCACATGGCAAAGACACGGGTATTTCGACCAGGATATTGCAGGTGAGTCTTGCCACCTTGTTCTCTGCTCATAATAACCCGGCCTGTAGCACCACCTGATAATTAAGAGCCTCATTAATTTGCCTAATTACTATCAGCGGCAGGTAATTGCCCCCCTCTCCCTGGGGATCGTTAAGCCCGGCCTACAATATGAACCCAAATATTTTCCTCGTCTTATCATCGCCATCATTTGCATATCGTTATCTACTCCGACGCCTTGGCTTGTTTGTCGATTTTTCTTCTTTTTCTTTATTTCTTTCTTTTCTTCTTCTTCTTCT
>NC_051418.1:34802466-34802885 GCF_015228065.2 Penaeus monodon
ACCTTTTCTGTCTTTTTCTTTTTCTTTCTTTCACCAATCCTCTCTATGTCTCCTTCCGCATTTGCCTTCTTTTCTCCTGTTTATGTTCACAATTTACGTCTTACCTTTTCCCTCCTATCTGTTCCCCATTCGTTCCTCTTCTCCCTTTTCATATTTTACTTTTATTGTCATTCCCTTTCGATTTTCATAATCCCCTCCCTCTAACCTGTTAATCTTCCTTTCTTCCCTTATTCCTCCTCCCTCTTCCTATTTATTCCCCCCTCTCCCTTCTCTCATTATCTTCCGGTTCCTTATTTCATTATTCTATGTGCTTATTCCCTGCTCTTTCTTTTCTTCTTCATTTGCCTCTTCTTCCTCCTACTCTCCTTCCTCATTCCTCCTTCTCCTCCTCCTCCTCTTCCTCTTCTTCTTCTTCTTCT
>NC_051418.1:34803463-34804070 GCF_015228065.2 Penaeus monodon
ATTTAAATCCTTGCCCGTGTATGAAATGATCAGAAACCTGGAACGTGACACTGAATTATTGTTCATGTTCCGGGTGATGAAAAGGTGATGGAGCGAGAGGAAGGGTAAAGGCTGTTAGAAGGGAGAGGGGAGAAGGTAGGGGGTGGGAGGGGAGTGTGAGGGGAAGGAGGGGAGGTGATGGGGTGGTGAGGACGGGGTGGGGGTGGGGGGGTAGACGGAGTAAGGAGGGGAAGCGAAGGGTGAGGGGATGGTTGGGCGGGGGTAGGAGGGGTGGGGAGGGGAAAGGGGTCATGGGATGATTGGAGGAACGAGAGGGGGGGGTAAAGATTGTTAGAAGGGAGAGGGGGTGAGTAGGAAGGGAAAGAGGGGGGGGGATGGCATGGCGGGAGGGAGAGACCAGGGAAAGGTGACAATTGGGTTTAGGAGGGTTAAGGTTGTCAGAAAGGAGGGAGGAGGGGAGGGAGGGATAGTAGGAGTAAGGGAGAATGGTGGGGATGGGAGGGAGGGGGAGAGACGGAGGGAGGAGTCCCCCATGTTTGGGTTAGGACAAGTCAGGAATGTTGTATGAGACACTGATATATTTTCATTCCCGTAGTCATGGAAACCT
>NC_051418.1:34804366-34804584 GCF_015228065.2 Penaeus monodon
CTTTCCTCTAAACCATACATTCCGTTCTCATAAATCCACGGTTTGTTATGCTTCCGATGTGTAACGAAAGCAATTTGCAATTTCCATCTTCAGAAGCGAGTCAGTGCACAATGGACGAGCCGGATGGTCGAGAATAGAAGGACGTCGCAACGGTAAATAACCTTTATTGCTACAATATCCCTTGTTAAGAACGATCAGCTGGACCATTTGTTGCCCGT
>NC_051418.1:34805762-34805967 GCF_015228065.2 Penaeus monodon
CCTAACGAAATATTCACTGAACAACGCACGAGATATATTTACGAACGGTTAGGAATCTCCTTCATAATTCAACTGTTTATTCAGCAGAAAATGCGTTACATTACAGATGCTAAAGTTTTATACAACAAATCAGATTGACTCTAAAAGCACTTAGAACTTTTGATCTTTATTTATATAATGAAACAGAATATGTACAACTTGCCCA
>NC_051418.1:34806787-34806911 GCF_015228065.2 Penaeus monodon
ACAGAAAGCAAGTGAAATAAAGCTTGATTGGTAGCAATGGGGGTGAGGAGGGAGTGGAGGGTGAGTGGGGGGGGGAGCAGGGGGGGGAAGAGTGAACAGACGATCCTAAGAGGTTGGGGGATGG
>NC_051418.1:34806944-34807085 GCF_015228065.2 Penaeus monodon
GATTTAATGGAAGCGTGAGAGAGGAAAATTTTAATGGGAGGTTCAAGGTAAGAGAATTTGATTGATGTGTTCCCGCTCTGCCCTTCTAAATTGAAATCTCTTTTGATGAGGAGAGAATTTCCCCGTCATTTATATACACGC
>NC_051418.1:34807112-34807252 GCF_015228065.2 Penaeus monodon
TATACATATACATATTCTGAAGACTTAAAGTGTCGGTAACATAAGGCCGAGAATTTCTTAGAGTTGTAGAATATGACACGTATAAGACATGTCGAACATGGTAAAAAGATATATAGTATTTTTTTCTTGACGATTCTATC
>NC_051418.1:34807352-34807814 GCF_015228065.2 Penaeus monodon
CTGTGTACTGCATATCGTCTGTATAACCCTGTATAACAGAGAATATATTACAGTATAGGCTATTCAGTATAGCATCACACACAGAGTATAACCCAGATTACCTGTTTAGTATAACATAGGAAATATAACGGCATAGGTTATTCAGCACAGTACACCACAAACAATAAAACACGGGTTAGACTGTTTAATACGGTATAACACAGGAAGCAGAGTATAACACGTGCGTATAACACAGTATACATAATACAGCATAACAAAGTAAAGGCTATTAGGTACAATATAACAGAGAGGGTATAACACAGCACAGCAAGACATCATGACACAGTAAAGCACAGCATAACACAGCATAACGGAGGACAAAGGAATATAGAACAGAGAGCAACGCGCAGCCAACAATCAGCAATTTTATCATGAATAATAATGGGTGAAGAACATGGTTTGTTATCGTAGAATGTGGTAGAG
>NC_051418.1:34807839-34807945 GCF_015228065.2 Penaeus monodon
GTCTAGAAGCCTGTCATATGCCAACCACGCCGGTCTTTTACTAAAGGAAGGTAAATACAACTTTGGGTATTATGAATCTTTTCTACTGCAATGAGGTAACAGGGAT
>NC_051418.1:34807995-34808704 GCF_015228065.2 Penaeus monodon
ATCCCATTCGTACTCGTCAATAATCTTCTCCCTAACCCCCTCAGTTCGCCAGCTCTGTTCTCCCCTCACCCCCTGCGATACTCCCCCACGTTACCCCTTCTTGCACTCCCCTCACATACCCCCTCTCTCCCCACTCCACCCCTCCCACTCCCCACTCCTCTCACGCCTCCATCCCCCCTACCTCCTATCCCACTATCCTCCATCCCCCCCTACCTCCTACCCCCCTCTCCCCTTATCCCCCACCCCTCTCACATCTCCATCACCCTTTCTTCTCTCCCCCTCCCCAGCTCCCCTCTCTCCCCCTCCCCAGCTCCCCTCTCTCCCCCTCCCCAACTCCCCTCTCTCCCCCTCCCCAACTCCCCTCTCTCCCCCTCCCCAGCTCCCCTCTCTCCCCCTCCCGAGCTCCCCTCTCTCCCCCTCCCCAACTCCCCTCTCTCCCCCTCCCCAGCTCCCCTCTCTCCCCCTCCCCAGCTCCCCTCCCCCCCCTCCCTTACCTCGCGGAGTAAACAATTTCCACTCTTATGTCCGCGAGACCAGAACTCTAATCTATGTTCATGCGATGTTCTTTTATGGACAGTTAGTCGCGGCTGACGGGAAAGGGGGTCGGGTAGGTGGTGGGGGGTCGGGTAGGTGGTGGGGGGTCGGGTAGGTGGTGGGGGGTCGGGTAGGTGGTGGGGGGTCGGGGTTGAAGGGAAGGGGAAGAAACTCG
>NC_051418.1:34809290-34809704 GCF_015228065.2 Penaeus monodon
ATTTCTTCTCTGTCATCGTTATTTTCTTTAAATCTTTATTGTTCTATTCCTTGTTTGTCTTCTGATTATCACCGTTATCACTATCACCATTCATTCATTAAGTGTAACAAAGATTATAACAATAACGCGTACTTTTAGAATTATAAATATAACCGACGCTTGTTCCGATATATTTTTTTCGAAAATCTGTTAATGTATTCTGCTTCTGCCTCACAAAGTTAAAACACCCCTTGATAATAAAAGAATTAATCCGCTTTGTATAACTGAAATAGAGAAACGTAAGGAGAAATGGAGGGGAAGAAAGAAAATTGTACGTGTTTTAACAGAGAAAAGTTCGTTAATTCTTTTCGTAGTAACTTCTTCCTTGGGAAATTGATTCTGTTGAGTAGATCGGGCTGATGGATTTGCTGTTCA
>NC_051418.1:34809975-34810214 GCF_015228065.2 Penaeus monodon
AAAAAATTGAAAAAAAGTTTAGACAAGAAAATCAAAATTCTGTCTCCAAACTGATTCAAAACCTGCCCAAATACTGAGACGTGACGAATTAAACTTTTTAAAAGACCCGCCTTTTCGAAGATCTATCTCATTATCCGGTCTGTGGGCAACATAATTTCCTAGGGCCTCAAGGCACCACATGGAGGACCCAACATATGAAGTACGTCGTTTTGCATTCAAGTTTTAATGGGAGAAAAACG
>NC_051418.1:34810635-34810764 GCF_015228065.2 Penaeus monodon
TTCTCATTCTGTTAAGCATGAGGTGACATGAGTCTGAAAATTCTTTATCAACATGTCCTAGTTTACGTAATATAGAAGTTTCTAATCGCCGCTAGTCATTGCTACCAAGTGATCAAACAAAGTTATCAG
>NC_051418.1:34810970-34811380 GCF_015228065.2 Penaeus monodon
GAGTTCATAGCTGTCTAATCACCCCCACATTAATTATGTTAATGAGGTGCTTTCGAATACCTAAAGTTTGCGCAAAACAACCGCCAGATCCAAGTAAGATATGAGACTTGAGGACGAAGTCTGATTTCGCGAAACTCCTTTTCGTGCAAATATACAACACCCACCCCTCTCCCCCTCTGCCTCTCTCCCCCTCTCCCCCTCTGTCCCTCTCCCCCCTACCCGCTCTCCCCCTCTCCCCTTCTCCCCCTCTGTCCCGATTCCCCTCTCCCACTCTCCCCTTCTCCCCCTCTCTCCCTCTCTCCCTCTTCCCCTCTGCCCCTCTCCCTTCTGTCCCTCTCCCCCTCTCCGCTCTGCCCCTCTCCCCCTCTCCTCTTCTCCCTCCTTTCCCCCTCCCTTTCTTCCCTTCCCCT
>NC_051418.1:34811579-34811798 GCF_015228065.2 Penaeus monodon
ATAGAGATGAGACATAGGTGGGAAGGATGATGAAAGAGGAATAGGTAGAGGAAGAGGGAAGGGGAGGGAGTGAAGAAACGGGGTGAGAGACAGGGACATGGCTAGAGGAAGAAAAGAAAAGGGGCAAAGGGAGAAGAGGCGTAGAAGGGAGAGTTAGAAAAAACGAGATGGGAAACGGAAATAATGATGGAGGAGAAAGAAAAGGTAATAAATAAATGG
>NC_051418.1:34811880-34812102 GCF_015228065.2 Penaeus monodon
AAAAAAACATTGGACTGAAACAATACTGTATGAAAAAAAATAGTGAAGGGTGATTATAAAATGCAAGCATAAAAAGAGGAGAACGAACGAAAAGAAAGATAGATAGAGATAATAACAGATACAATAACTCACCTGCAGGCAATGCATTCATGCTATATTCAAACACATCAATTTCCAGCATGTTCGATATATGTCTGAACCACGAAGAGAGACAGAGACTGG
>NC_051418.1:34812304-34812518 GCF_015228065.2 Penaeus monodon
AGGATTAAACAAACCATTCCCAGTGATTCTCTGGTGCATCAATGTCCATTATGAATTAACAGGAATAAATGAGAGCAATCCTTGCTTTTTTTTCAATTGCAGGATCATTAATTCCAGGAAATGAGATCAACGTAAATATTTTCGAAACTTCAAAGGAACTTAATAGCGTATTGTGCAGCTGCATTTCATTCACTTACAAAAGAAATGAAGTAGA
>NC_051418.1:34814131-34814354 GCF_015228065.2 Penaeus monodon
CACAATCACTCCAAACCCCAGGCAAATGAGCGTCTTCCTCGCCCCAGCTTTAACACCATGCTTGCCTCTATACCAGCAGCTGTCTCTGGATACCACTAAAGATACCACTAGTAAAGTCCTTGCAATTCCTCTTTTCCCCCTTGGAGACAATTTACAGTACAGAGGAGCGAAGTTAGCAGGGAAATTGTATGATCCTTTCTCCAAAGCATAATCGTAAACATTT
>NC_051418.1:34814645-34815050 GCF_015228065.2 Penaeus monodon
CTCCGCGTCGCATTTTCGTAGCAGAAAAACGGTTATGTTTCCAGCGAGCAGTTGGCTCCACTGCCGAGGGAGAGGAAGTGAGGGAGGCGATAAAGAGCTTTCTGCGAGGTATTTCCCGGATGTTGCAACACCTGGGAGGCTGTGATTGGGAAGATGTAACACCTGGGGGGCTGCAGTTAGAATGTGCAACATCTAGGGAGCTGCCATTAGAATTTAAACAACTGGGAATCTCTGTTAATAACTTGCAACACCTGGGAGCTGCAATTAGAATATACAACACCTAGGAAGCTCTGTGCAATAACTGCAACAACACTTAGCTCTATCAAAAAATGCAAATAGAGAGCTGCAATTAAGACATGCAGTACCAAGGAAGCTCTGTTAAAAACCTGCAACACCTGGGAAGCC
>NC_051418.1:34815337-34816324 GCF_015228065.2 Penaeus monodon
CGAGAGTCCACTCACTCTCCTCTATCCTTTCCCTTTCCTTCTGTACCTCTCTTTTTGTCTTCTATCTCGCCCTTTCATTCCTCATTCCCCATCCCTCTCTTCTGTTCTTAACTTCTCCTTCCTTCTTTTCTCGTTTTCTCCCTTTCCTTCTCCCTACATCTCCATTCTCTCTCCCTTCCTTTTTCGTCCTCCTCCGTCATTACACTTTATCCTTCCGTCTCTCACTCTCCCTCTGCCCTCACTCTCGCATTCCCTTTCTCAATCTCTTTCTCTGTCTGTCCTCTCTCCCATCTTTCCTTTCCCCCTCTCTCACTTCCTCCCTCTCCTCTCTTCTTCCTCTCTCACTCCCTCCCTTCCCTCTCTTCTTCTTGTCTCCCTCCCTTCCTCTCCTCTGTCTTCACTTTCTCCTTCCCTCACTCCCCTCTATCCTCCCTTTTCCCTCTTTCTCTCCACTTCTCCCCTTCTCCCTCTCTCTCCCCTTTCATCTCCCTTTGCCCTCACTCCCTCCTTCTTTTCCTTCCCTTTCTCTTCCCTTTCCTTTCCTCTGCCTTCTCTGCTTCCCTCCATTCCTTCCCTGTCTGCCCCCTTCCCTCTCTCTTTCCCTCCCTTACCTCCCTTTGTCTCCATCCCCTCTATCCTCCCTCCCTTCCTCTCCTTTATTCCTCCTCTCTCCTTCCCTCCCTTCTTCTCCTTTGCCCCTCCTCTCTCCTTCCCTGCTTTCCCCTCCTCTCTCCTTCCCTCCCTTCCTCTCCTTTCTCCTCCTCTCTCCTTCCCTCCCTTCCTCTCCTTTATCCTCCCTCTCCCCTTGTCCTCAGAGGCAAGCATGGCCAGCCTGCAGTATCATCAGCTATGGGGCCTAAGGGACCAATCTCCGTCTCCTGATGTTCACTTCACTAAATTGTTCTCTAAATTTACTCGAGCTGAGGAGTGCGCCGCCTTATAAGCTCGTCCGGCGATCTGATACACACGAGTGTCAGGTGATCTGCT
>NC_051418.1:34817183-34817440 GCF_015228065.2 Penaeus monodon
ACCTTCTTTGATTTATTCCCCGTCCGGCAACCCACCAAAAGACTAACGCAGCGATCCAGAGACAGCTGGAAATTTCTCAAATCTCTTCTGTGACAAGTACCGATGGCCGGGTTTTGCCAAGAGGAATACGCATAGATCAAGCTGAATCGTATACTTTAACAGCATAGAGTTAAGAAATATGTTGAGAACCTTGGGTGACACAGTACAGTGTGAGTGGTTCTGGATCCATTTATATTTTGTTCTTATCAATGCTGGTT
>NC_051418.1:34817476-34817676 GCF_015228065.2 Penaeus monodon
CTGGTAGTTCCGTTGTTATTATTGTCGCCTTTATCGTTAATATTCATCACTTTGACGAGTTAAAACTTTTAAAAGTTAGTTTTTTTTTCTTTGTTTTTACAGTGCTTTCATTTCCTTTGTGTGGAAATGTTACTGTGTTTGTGTGAGTTTATATTCACGCAGAAAACTAATACATGTGGTATACAACCCAGTCTTTACCC
>NC_051418.1:34819888-34820292 GCF_015228065.2 Penaeus monodon
AACACAATCAGCAGCTCTGTTCTTTGAAGAAACACTGTAAAGAAAAACATGGAATATTTGCCTCGCAATACATACAAGAATTAAAAAAAAAATCTTTAATTATTCTGAATTTCATATCCCTTGCCCGAGAGAACCTGAAACTTCCATTCAGAACTAACCAAAATGATCGAAATAGTATAAATAGTTTATAAAAAAAAAATATCAGTGAAACAAACAAACAAAAAAAGTTGTGGAAATGTTGAAGGCTTTCAGTTCAAAAGCGAAACGAAACGACCTCGCATCGTAATCAAATGTAAAATCATAAATAACGTGAAAATCGCAAGAGAAAACTTAACCCTGCAACATTCCTTGTTAAACTGAAACTTAAAATCCCAAGCAAAAAAAAGAAAGAAAATTACTCGGTA
>NC_051418.1:34821140-34821785 GCF_015228065.2 Penaeus monodon
ACACCCTTCCATCCTTAGTGTTAGAGGGTCACCCTGTCACCCTTCTAACACCCTGTTTCCCACCCTTTGGTCACCCGCCCGCCCCAGTGAGTATTGACGCCTGATCAATAATACCAAATGTTTATATTCCATTAAACGCGTAATGCAAATGTATGATGTTCATATTAAAATGGCATTCACTCGTTCACATTCAATCACTGCGGGTGATTCTGTTGGAAATATGTCAAAAATTTTATTCACACTCCCGACATGTGCGATTATTTACGTATCGTTAACTGCAAATTGCAACAACATAACGAAATGCTCTGTGGTGATTGATAGAATGAGCGGTTGCAGATTGCTCACCGTTGACTCTCTTCGTGGGTATGTTGATCATGTGACCCTGATATATTTTATACGTGATATTGAGAACGTTATATATAAATACGAAATAGTAAAAAAAAATGCATCGCTCATGATAGAACTTGTTGTAGAAAAATAAATATCTTATGACGATATAGCAAATTCTTTCATATTTTTGCCCGTTTTCATTTATTTTCACGCGTATTTGATGGGTGACTCTTGTAAACAATAATAACTTTAACCGTGATTCAAAGGATATTAGTTACAGATAATTTCAGGCTTATGTACTTTGATAAACGTATT
>NC_051418.1:34823044-34823744 GCF_015228065.2 Penaeus monodon
GGCAAATAACAACAAATAAAAACAATAGTGATGATAATAAGAACAATATAATTGAATAAGAACAATAAGAAAATAAAATGAAAATAAAAAGACGAAGGCGGAGAAGAAGAACAACAGTTACAACCAAAACAACCAAAACTAAACAACACCACTTGATGAAGAAACAAAACATAAGAAAACAAAAAAACACCACTACCACCTGATAAAGACACGACAAAACAAAGCAAAAACAGAAAGCAAAAACAAAAAAACACCACCACCACCTGATAAAGACACAAAACAAAAACAAGACAAAGCGCCAACCCCACCACCACCTGTAAAGAACCCGCACCACCATAACAAAGGCAGAGCGATCCCAGAAACAAAAGCAGGTCGAGGCCGCCGGCGCCGCAAGCAAGGCTGACGCAGAGCGGCGTCTGCGGCTCAGAGCATGGCGGCGGAATCGGCAGCCTACCTTTCCTCTGAAACGCAGATGGTTGTGTATAGCAGCCATGAAGTCCGCTGCATGAGGTTAATTGCTGTAATGGACGACCCATTATGGGCCACACGACCCGCTACAGCTCTGCACGACACACTATTATTTAATTACATGAAGATATGTGCTCTCGTGTACCATGGATCCACAGCTGAAGTCCGTAAAGGTGTAATGTTGTAAATACGGGATCGCCATATGGCAATACCTTGATTTCGCGTACGTCTG
>NC_051418.1:34823823-34824232 GCF_015228065.2 Penaeus monodon
GAAATCTTGCGTTGAAATATAGGGTACTTTGGATTCCGTGATTTGCATATTATGATAAGTATCGTGTTTTGAGAATCTGTATCTGTTTAGAGTTCCTATACCTTGTTTCCAACGTCGTGATTCCTATTTGCATATGAAATATAGGAGTGGATGAAAAAATAATAAATAAATTGACGACCTTCTCAGAAATTCATAATAGAATGGTTTATGGATTCTGGGTACTGGCTTTCGAACAAATCTATTGCTGTTTTGAATATCTTTTGTTCATTGATGGTTTGCAGTTCGTGCGTGTTTAGCATTGTGCTCGTGTATGTCTGTTTGTGTCGCTGTGCTTGAGTGTGACTGCAGAATGTATCACTTCTTGTCTGTTCGCTCGTTTGCCTGTTGCTTTGTTTATACCGTGATACAG
>NC_051418.1:34824266-34824395 GCF_015228065.2 Penaeus monodon
TTGTTGTCTTTGCTATAACAACACAAACCTTGTCTATTTCAGGAACTACAAATTGAATAAATATACTATAATGGCTTACAGAATAATTCCCAGAGCAATATATAATAATCCAAATACACCGCCGACATA
>NC_051418.1:34824456-34824659 GCF_015228065.2 Penaeus monodon
AAAAAGACGCGCACGAGGTTTTAAAGTCACAAAGCTGTCGGCGAAGCTCAGGGGTTAAGTTCAGTGACCTGTGGCAAGTAATAAGTGGACTGGTGATATGCGGTGGAGGGGAGTTCTAATATCCTATGCTCATTTTTCGTACATTAATTATTAGAGATATACCTTCCCTGATGCTAATTAGCGCTTTTTGCTGTTGCGTAGGG
>NC_051418.1:34826014-34826479 GCF_015228065.2 Penaeus monodon
ACAATAAGTCGTCACAAAAGCAGAATAGTCGCGTCACGTATTTTCTCATTTGACAGGTACATAAACAATTTGTCAAAAAGTTTAAAGTTTTTTTCCTCTATTAACTTGCTTCATCATATCAGGAACGTATATTCTAACTCGGTTACAACAACCCTTTTTGCTAAATTCATTAGGCATATATCATATTAACATCCAAAGGCTATGTGAATATGTTTAGACAGTAAAATGTATTTTAGGTTCATAGTATATTGTGGGTCTCGGCTGGGGGTGATTCCTGTGTTAATTCGGCCTTTCTTATGTCTGATTTATTCATTTTTATGTATATATATATTTTTTTTCTTTTACTCATTTCCTTATTTCTTATTACTCGCTTTTCATTTTGGTTTTTATTTTATCTTGATCAAGCATTTTTTTCATTATATCTTTATGACGTTGTGCGTAATGGACAAGGAAGGTGTGCAAGGA
>NC_051418.1:34826725-34826894 GCF_015228065.2 Penaeus monodon
GCATTTAGCTAAGTGACTCATCTTACACTCACTCATCTCACTTTGCTCTCCACATAGAGGGCAAAGATGTAATCAAACATAGCTGGAAACGCACACGCGGCAATAATGCACACTCAAGCAAATGAATACAGAAAATATTTACAGACAAACACTCGCACAATCCAGGCAA
>NC_051418.1:34826925-34826992 GCF_015228065.2 Penaeus monodon
CACGATAACCTTGACATATCCTCCTCCGATGGGAAGAGAAGTCTACGGCATTTTCTTGCCCGGTTTC
>NC_051418.1:34827542-34828068 GCF_015228065.2 Penaeus monodon
GAAGAATGAAAAGCTAATATTTTGTACTTCAAATGTACTTCAGTTTTCGTACATTTTAACTTTTAAGACCATTTAGCGTGTAGTAGAAAGAGAGTTACGTAAATATTTCTGCAAGGTTCTGCTAAATTCCAAAATATGAATTGCAACATTATTTTATGACTTTATAAATAACAGATAAATAATATACGCTTGGATGGTAGATTAATACATTTAAAAAAAAATATATATACATACTTTTTTAATAGAAGTTAATACAAGAGATAATCGTGTTACAATTAGAATGATAATGTAATAATCAATGTAAGTTATTAAATTACATTTAATGTATCAAATCTTGCCCGCGCTTGTGTAGTTAGCGGAGGGAGAGGGGGGGAGGGGGGAACAAGGGGTTAAAAATATTACTGGTTATGCTTGTTGTTACCGAACTGTGACATACGTCTACATGTACACATATATCCATGTGCATAAAACTGCATTGATTCGCATACAATTGTGGGTATATATATCAACGCAGAACTCCAGATAC
>NC_051418.1:34828327-34828418 GCF_015228065.2 Penaeus monodon
CCTACAATTCCAGTACTTTATCGAAACATAATCAGCGATCACATCCGTCGAAAAAAAAAAAACATCCGACGCCAGCGAAATAGGCAGTCAC
>NC_051418.1:34828452-34828865 GCF_015228065.2 Penaeus monodon
GCCATAATCGCGTGACGTCACACCCCCTTGTCCCAGAGGATGTCGATGCACGATAATCTATTCCCGCTACGACCCCACCGCCGTCAAATATCATGATATTATCGGCCCAATTAAGGCCTCCATCGCGTGTATTTACGTGTTTAAAACACTACAGCGGCAGGGAGGAGCAAGATAATTTGATATCTGGCGTCAAACACCGCAAACCTTCACTTGATCAGCAGAATATTATGCATTGCTAGAGTTGACGAAAAATTAGATTAGCAAACATTAAGGCATTACGCAAATTGGTTATTAAATCCAATTTCCTCTTCCGCGCGACGTCCCTCTCCCTCAGAACGGAAAATATTTTAATGTGCTTTGTGCTAATTTCAATAGTTGCCTGACCAGTCTAACTTACAGCTACAGTTCGTGTC
>NC_051418.1:34829459-34829533 GCF_015228065.2 Penaeus monodon
TCAAGTGAGATTACATCTGAAAAAAAGAAACTTCTATGGATTATGATAAGTTATTCATATGAGTCGTGGACAGG
>NC_051418.1:34829887-34830069 GCF_015228065.2 Penaeus monodon
CTAAAAATGGATGCCTCGATGGAAACACCAGTTATTCATTTTTGTAACTAATTGCGTAAATGACACTGCCATCTATTAGCGAGTTTTGTTATTTGAAGGTTAGTATCATGAATTAAAATAATCATATGCATATACATTATGCCCAAGTGAATATATCTCATAGTCTTCTGATTCTTTAACCT
>NC_051418.1:34830414-34830893 GCF_015228065.2 Penaeus monodon
GACATCAGCTTAAATTCGTCAGAAAACAGACAATACCCACATTTTCACAATATATCCCTAACCCTTTATCCGATCAGTTATAGATAATCTAATGTTATTTGTTGCAGTCTTTTGTTTCATAAAATATCAACGATGTTTTATTAACATTAATAGAATATTCCTTTGTTCCGAGGAGCAGAAAACATTTTGTTCGTATATTGTTGTTCACGTTTCACAAAATCCTCTTTATATATTTTTATAACACTGAAAAAAAGACTAATGCGCTGATGATTTTAAAGTTTATAATTCAAACCAAGTAACAGGATGGTTTGTTGTACTTATACTCTGTTGTTTTTCTTCTGTTGTTTGTATATTGGTGTCTTTATAGAGTACTGACATACTTACAAAGTACTGTTTTTGATTGTATCTGGTCTAGTGATACTTATGTACTTGTAAATTTATTTTTTTTTTCTAGTTGTTTGTAAGCTTTTATACTTGTA
>NC_051418.1:34831250-34831456 GCF_015228065.2 Penaeus monodon
TTTATATTCACACAAAAGCTCAAACAAACATTTTATATATTCCAGCCAGGTACTAACTTCATTGTTTGAATTTGATTATCATATGACACGATTATCTGATTCACGCTGAGCCTGTAGATATAAATAAAGAGTAAGCACTTACATAGATGCGTACGCTACTGCTCCCACTCTCACATTACGCATATCAGTGATAAATGAGATTTACA
>NC_051418.1:34832270-34832520 GCF_015228065.2 Penaeus monodon
ACCAAACAAGGATAGTAATGCCAAACAACCTATCGACAATGAACCGAGAAGCCAAAATCCTGCTTTGAAATTAATGGCTGATAATAATTAGTAGGAACCATGTAAATTCCGCAAAAAAAAAATTGAAGTTCTTCTCCCCCCTTTCTCCCTCTTTCACTCTCTTATTTCTATCTATCGCCTTCTCTCGATCTTTTCCTTTCTCATTCCCCTCTCCCGCTATGCCTCTCTCTCCCTCACTCCCAAATCTTAT
>NC_051418.1:34832954-34833197 GCF_015228065.2 Penaeus monodon
TTCTCTCCTCCTCTACATCTACTCCCTCCTACTTCCCTCCTCCTCTTCTTTAACCTCTCGCACCTCCTTCGCTCCCTTATCCCCTTCCTTCCCTCCTTCCCTTTGTCTCTTAGCCTCAGCCCCTTTGCCCTTCCCCTTCCCTATCTCCCTTTTCCTCTTTACGTCCCCTCCGTTTACCTTCTCTTTCCTCTTCCCCTCCTCCCTGTTTTTTTGTCCCCTGATTTTCTCTCCCTTTTTGTCCCT
>NC_051418.1:34833232-34833297 GCF_015228065.2 Penaeus monodon
GGATAGCCGTGTAAATAATAAATATATAAAAATTGACAAACTACTTGCCACGGAGAAGATGAAGG
>NC_051418.1:34833534-34833917 GCF_015228065.2 Penaeus monodon
GTCTATCTGCCTCTCTGTGTCAGCCTTTCTGCTTCTCAATCCTTCCTTATACAAATAGAGGAAAAGAGAGAGAGAAAAAAAAACACGATAAAACAAACACATAACCAATCAAGAAATTAAACAAAGCAACATAAACATAAACAAAGTACTAACAACAAGGTACTAACGACATAAACAACGCATAATTCTGGAAATGTACCAAACGATAACAGTGCCAGACAGCCAGACAGACACTTGGCTAACGAGCAGGCTGGCAGCGATAGTGCCATACGACAGAGTACTGGGGAAGGTGGGGGGGGGGGGAGAAGGGCAGCGTTGCCTTTGCTCTACCGTCCAATTCTGTAATGGGGTCACGTGATCAGAATCTGGAAATGTATGTGTTG
>NC_051418.1:34834174-34834562 GCF_015228065.2 Penaeus monodon
AAGTAAAAAATGAACCATACACAAAACTTCAATATTCAAATTGTATTTCAACTTCAGCATACTGTATTTTAACTACCAACCTTGTGAGCCGTCCTCTAATCTGGCTTTAACGTTGAATTAAAGATGTTTATGCTAATTACTTTCTCGCTCCATGAAACATCGCTGGTTTCTAAAAGGGAGATATAAATAATTAGAATACATGACATAATGAGCAGATTTTTTTCTTTAAAAAAAATTTGGGTGAAAAGATCATCGGTGATCAAAGGGTTTTGCAAAAGATTAAAAGTTGAGGGGTGAATGATCTTTTAGGTATTTGAAAATGTATTTTCATTTCTGTATAACTTATTCTGAGATACTAAATGCACGTGGAAACAGAGGGAGGTATATG
>NC_051418.1:34834649-34834771 GCF_015228065.2 Penaeus monodon
CTTCCTCTGACTAAAAATTAAAGTTTTAGATATTACGATCAATTTTGGGGGAGTATATAAAATTTTTTTAAACCTTTCATGAACAGCAGGTCTTTACTGGTTTTTAATGTAATAAAAAACGA
>NC_051418.1:34834830-34835045 GCF_015228065.2 Penaeus monodon
CAAACTTTTTAGACAAAAAGATCTGGGAACGCATTTTAAAAAAAAAAAGAAACATTTGTAACTTTTTCCGCCCAGTATGCTTCTTATTAATATGGAGGAATTCTGATATTTTTTGTTTTTATCTAGAAAAACAAAATAAAACGTTTAGGCTCGTAACTACGTGGCCCGGGAAACGGGGCAAATTTCCCCCCCCCGGGGGGTTTCCCTAAAAAAAA
>NC_051418.1:34835238-34835438 GCF_015228065.2 Penaeus monodon
CCTTTCTTCTCCACTTCCCCTTTCTCAGTTAAGTTCCAAGCTCACGAGGCATTACCCTCTCCGCCTGTTGTCTTGATTGCAACTAAGTGATGCGTTCTCTGGTGGCGTCATACCCTCCCCCCCTCCTCCCCCCTTCTCCCCCCTCCATCCCATCCCCATCCCCTTCCTCCCCCCCTCTTCTTCCCTCCCTTACCGAGTAA
>NC_051418.1:34835456-34835607 GCF_015228065.2 Penaeus monodon
GCTTGGGATTTTAAGTTTCAGTTTAACATGGAATGTTGCAGGGTTGAGTTTTCTCTTGCGATTTTCACGTTATTTATGATTTTACATTTGATTACGATGCGAGGTCGTTTCGTTTCGCTTTTGAACTGAAGGCCTTCAACATTTCCACAAC
>NC_051418.1:34835645-34835835 GCF_015228065.2 Penaeus monodon
ATAAACTATTTATACTATTTCGATCATTTTGGATAGTTCTGAATGGACGTTTCAGGTTCTCTCGGGCAAGGGATATGAAATTCAGAATAATTAAAGATTTTTTTTTTAAATTCTTGTATGTATTGCGAGGCAAATATTCCATGTTTTTCTTTACAGTGTTTCTTCAAAGAACAGAGCTGCTGATTGTGTT
>NC_051418.1:34837248-34837405 GCF_015228065.2 Penaeus monodon
TTATAAAAATTTTTTTATTAACTATATAATTTAAAATATTTATTTTAATTATATAATATAATATATGTATATTAGTTTTCCCTTTATATTTTAAATTTTTTTAATATATAAAATATCAAAAATATATAAAAAATATAATATTTATTATATATCATGC
>NC_051418.1:34837982-34838096 GCF_015228065.2 Penaeus monodon
TTCAAAAAAATATAGACAGATGAAAGGGGGGGTTTAAAAGACTAGAAAATGTAAAACCACTTTATGTTTTGTATTTTGCGTGAATATAAACACCACAGACACAGTAACATTTCC
>NC_051418.1:34838143-34838498 GCF_015228065.2 Penaeus monodon
TTTTTAAAAGTTTTAAAACTCGTAAAAGTGTTTAAATTTTAAACGAAAAAGGGCCCCAAAATAACAAGGGCCCAAACCAGAAACCAACAAAAAAAACCAGCTTTGATAAAAAACAAAATATAAATGGCCCAAAAACCCCACTAAACACTTTTACTGTGTACCCAAGGTTCTCAAATATTTTAACTCTATGCTGTTAAAGTATACGTTTTCAGTTTGATCTAGCGTACCCCTTTTGGAAAAACCCGGCCATCGGACTTGCCCACAGAAGAATTTGAAAAATTTTCCCAGCTGTCTCTAGATTGTTTGTGTTGGCCCTTTTGGGGGGTTCCCGGGGACGGGGAAAAAAATAAAGGAA
>NC_051418.1:34838539-34838630 GCF_015228065.2 Penaeus monodon
CTTAGCTTCATTTTTCGTTTGGGGTTGGGAAGTATATTTTGTGTGTGTGTTTTTTTTATTTATTTTTAACCTAAAAACCCACCCCATACAG
>NC_051418.1:34838659-34838776 GCF_015228065.2 Penaeus monodon
TATATATTTATTATATGGTTATTTTTATAAAATATATATATATTTTAAATAAAATATATATTATATAAAATGTAATATATAAAATATATTATATAAAATTTATTTAATATTTTTTTT
>NC_051418.1:34838826-34839148 GCF_015228065.2 Penaeus monodon
GCATATACAAACAATGTGTGTGTTTTTTGGGTTTGGGGTTTTGGGGTGTCTTTTTGGTATGGATATGTAAAAAAAAAACCTCCCAACAAACATTTTATACATATATGGGTATTTTATAAAAATATATAATAATTTTAATAAAAAATATATATATATTATAATATAATTTAATAATATATAATAAATTTAGTTATATATAAAAATTTTATATATAATATTTTAAATATATATATTATATATATATATAGATTATAAATTTTATAAAATAGATATATTTTAACCCCACAGCCCTAACACCCCATACATAAAATATATCCGACCC
>NC_051418.1:34839493-34841693 GCF_015228065.2 Penaeus monodon
AAATTTTAAAATAAAAATATATTATTTTTTAAAAATAAAATATATACTATAATATTTTAAAATTATATATTTATATTTTAAACACAGACATACCCCAAAATAAAATATATACCCGTACTCTTAACCCCCCGAAAATTTAAAAAGGAAAACCCCCGCAGATCACCTGAAATGGATTGGTATCAGATCGCCAGACGAGCTTTTTTAAGGGGGCCCGAATCCTCAGCCGAGTAGTTTTAGAGAACAATTTAGTAAAAGTGAACATCAGGGCGGAGATTGGTTCCCCCTTTGGGGGCCCCCTAGCTGATGATATGCAGGCTGGGCCAAAGCTTTCCTTGAGGAAAAGGGGAGAGGGAGGATAAAGGGGGAGGAAGGGGGGGGAAAAGGGGAGAGGAGGAGAAAGGGGGAGGAAAGGGGGGGAAGGAGAGAGGAGGGGAAAAAGGAGAGGAAGGGAGGGAAGGAGAAGAGGAAAGGAAGGGTGGGGGGAGGGGAGAGAGGAGGGGAAAGGGGGGAGGGGAGAGGAGGAGGGAGGAGGAAGGGGGGGAAAAGGGGAGAGAGGAAGAAGGGGGGGAAGGGGGTAGGGCCGGGGGGGAAGGAGGAGGGGGGATAGACGGGAAAGGGGGGAGAGAAAAGGGGAGAGGAGGGAAAAAAGGGGAGGAAGGGAAAGGGGGGGAAGAGGGGATGGGGACAAGGGAGGTAAAGGGGGGGAAAAAGAGGAAGGGGAAAGGGGGGAGACGGGAAGGAAAGGAGGAAACAGAGAAAGGGAGAGGAAAGGAAAAGGGGGGTGAAAGGGAGGACAGGGGGGGAGGGAGGGAGGGGAGAGAAAAGGAAAGGAAAAGGGGGGGAAAAAGGGAAAGGGTGGAGAAAAAGGGGAGGGGGAAAAGGGAGAGTGAGGCAGGGTAAAAGGGAAGGGAAAGGGGAAAAAGGGGAAA
Source organism: Penaeus monodon (assembly GCF_015228065.2). NCBI lineage: Eukaryota > Metazoa > Arthropoda > Malacostraca > Decapoda > Penaeidae > Penaeus > Penaeus monodon. The sequence continues at coordinate 34,840,423 of NC_051418.1, forward strand.
GGAAAAAAAAGGAGGGGGGGTGAGGGCAAAGGGAGATTTAAAGGGGGAGAGAGGGAGAAGGGGAGAAATGGAGAGAAAAAGGGAAAAGGGAGGATAGAGGGGAGGGAGGGGAAGGGAGAAAGTGAAGACAGAGGAGAGGAAGGGAGGGAGACAAAAAGAAGAGAGGGAAGGGAGGGAGTGAGAGAGGAAAAAAGAGAGGAGAGGGAGGAAGTGAGGGGAGGGGGAAAAAAAAAATGGGGAGAGAGGGGCAACAGAGAAAAAGATTGAGAAAAGGGGAAAGCGAGAGTGAGGGGAGAAAGGGAAAATGGAGAAAGGAAAAGGGTTTAAAATTAATGACGGAGGAGGACGAAAAAGGAAGGGAGAAAAGAATGGGGATGTAGGGGGAAGGGAAAAGGGGAAAAAAAACAGGGAAAAAAAGGAAGGGAAGTTTAAGGGAAAAAGAAGAGGGGGGATTGGGGGAAAGAGGAATGAAAGGGCGAATAGAAAACAAAAAGAGGGGGTACAGAAGGAAAAGGGAAAGGGAAAAGAGGGAGTGAGTGGACTCTCGGAAAGAGAAAGGAAAGAAAAGATGAAAAGAGAGATAGATTAAAATAATTTAGAGGGAGAGAGGGGGGGGAGTAGTGCCAAAAAAAACAGGGCAGAGACGCCAAATTTAAAAGACACAGACAGCAAAAACAGACATAAACAGACAACGGAGGTTTCCCAAAAAACACTTTCGTAGTTTTTTATTGCCCTTTTAAAAATACATGCATGTAAATACATACCTAAAAAAAAACATATGCAAGTAAAACAAAAACGTACAAAAAAGATAAAATAGATACCCCACTTACGGTTTTTCCTTTTTTCTGGCTTCCAGGTGTTGCCCGGTTTTTTAAAAAGCTTTTTTTACTGCAAAGTCCCTTTAAATTGGGGAGCTCTCTATTTTCATTTTTTTTATAGAGCTAAGTGTTGTTTCAGTTTTGAAAAAAGAGCTTCCTTTGGTGTTGTATATTTTTAATTTCAGCCCCCCAGGTGTTTCAAGTTATTAACAGAGATTTCCCGTTGGGTTTTAAATTCCCCAAAGGCAGCTCCCCAGATTTCACATTTTAACTTTCATTCCCCCCGGTGTTACAACTTCCCAATCACAGCCTCCCCGGTTTGCAACATCCGGGAAAAAACCTTTGCAGAAAGCTTTTTATCGGGTCCCTCACTTCCTCCCCTGGCAGTGGGGGCCCAAAGGGTCGCGGAAACATTAAAAGTTTTTTTTGCTTTCGAAAAAAGCGGGCGCGGAG
>NC_051418.1:34842126-34842383 GCF_015228065.2 Penaeus monodon
TTTACGATTATTTCTTTGGAAAAAAAGGGGTCATACAATTTTCCCCCTAAATTCCCCTCCTCTGTACTGTAAAATTTTCTCCAAGGGGGGGAAAAAAGGAAATTTCAAGGGCTTTTTCAGTGGTATCTCTAGTGGGTTTCCCGAGACAGCTGGGGAATAGAGGCAAGCATGGTGTTAAAGCTGGGGCGAGGAAGACGCTCATTTGCATGGGGTTTGAGTGATTGTGTCTCTCTGTTGGCTGTCTCTGTCTCCCTTTT
>NC_051418.1:34842542-34842626 GCF_015228065.2 Penaeus monodon
GTCTTTCCCCTCTCCTTCGGCCCCCCTTTTTGAAAAAAAAATATATATATTTTTTATATATAAAAGATAAAAATATTTATAAAA
>NC_051418.1:34842714-34842798 GCF_015228065.2 Penaeus monodon
AAAAAAATAAAAATATATTGTAATATTATTTATTAAAAAAACTTTGTCACAAAACATAAAAGTTAAAAAACACGCTGCAATATA
>NC_051418.1:34844079-34844335 GCF_015228065.2 Penaeus monodon
ATTTTATTAATGAGAGAGAAAAAAAAAATTTATTCTACTTCATTTCTTTTGTAAGTGAATGAAATGCAGCTGCACAAAACGCTATTAAGTTTCCCTTTTAAGTTTTTGAAAAATATTTACGTTGATCTCATTTCCTGGGAAATTTAAAGATCCTGCAATTGAAAAAAAGCAAGGATTGCTCTCATTTATTCCTGTTAATTCATAATGGACATTGATGCACCAGAGAATCACTGGGAATGGTTTGTTTAATCTTCTA
>NC_051418.1:34844615-34845189 GCF_015228065.2 Penaeus monodon
TCGTGGTTCAGACATATATCGAACACTGGAAATTGATGTGTTTTGAATATAGCATGATGCTTTGCCGCAGTGAGTTATTGTTATCTTTTTATTATCTCTATCTATCTTTCTTTCGTTTCGTTCGTTCTCCTCTTTTATGCTTGCATTTATAATCACCCTTCATTTTTTTTCATACAGTATTGTTTCAGTCAATTGTTTTTTTTCTCTCTCTCTTTCTCGTGTCTCCCTATCTCCTCCCTATTCACTTTCACTTGCCTGCCTCTCTTCGTCTTCTCCATCTCCCATTTATTTATTACCTTTCTTCTCCTCCATCATATTTCCGTTTCTCATCTCGTTTTTCCTAACTCTCCCTTCACGCCTCTTCTCCCTTGCCCCTTTCTTTCTCTTAGCCTTCCCTGTCTCTCACCCGTTTCTCCTCCTCCCTCCCTCTTCCTCTCCTATTCCTCTTCATCTCTTCCCACTATGTCTCATCTCTATTCCCTCCCTCCCTCCCGTCTCCCTCTCCACCTTTCCTCCCTTCCCCTCCTTCCTCTCTCCTCTCTTCTTCCTCCCGTCCAACGTCCTCGCTCGGGGG
>NC_051418.1:34845289-34845503 GCF_015228065.2 Penaeus monodon
TTTTTTAGAATTATTGCTATCATTTTAGAAAAATTCTGCTGTCAACCCCACATTCAATTTATCATAATTATTTTTACGTGATAATTCATTTACGTTGACAAAAAAGAAATGAAAATATAATTATTTTTATGTTTTATGTTTTAAAATACTTTATCATAACAATAAACCCAAAATATGACAATGATAGGGAGATGAAAAAATAATAACACTATGT
>NC_051418.1:34845758-34846008 GCF_015228065.2 Penaeus monodon
TAAAATTAGAAGGGTAGCAACAAATTACATCTAACCCCAGTTTAAATTTAAAAGCAAGAAAAGCATAAAATTCGGTAATTTTAAAACATCCGTACAATTTTACGACCAAGAATTCAGCGTTTTGGGGTCAAAAAAAAAAAAAATTTTTAATATTTTTCCCTTCCCCAATTTTCGTTCCCAATTATCTTTACACTGTTGTTTTTTAGTGTTAGGTTACTCCTTTATTTTTTTTTTTCATTTTACTAAAAAA
>NC_051418.1:34846241-34847522 GCF_015228065.2 Penaeus monodon
ATTGATGTTAATTCACAATCTAACTACAAAAGAAATAAATCCCATCTGCCTCCCGATTTTTTTGGATTACAATCATCTATCTTCTATCCGGAAAATTTTGCTCCCTAGCCCTTTTAATATCATTTTTTTTAAGTCCTATCTGAATATTCACTGGCCCGGGGACCGCAGTTTTTTTAACCAACCGGCCGTAAGATAAACACTCGATCAATTTACCCAGCCTTTGTCGTAGTTTCCTGCTAGGCCATTATTGTTGCCAGCGGGTAATTAAGTTTTAAGCCTTGCAACCCCATTCAGGTAGTTAATTTTCCATAGTTTGCCATACAGGCAACTGAGTCTGTTATGCTCTACCCCCTCAACTAGTTTTTTAAGTTCATTTGTGTTTGCCATAGGTTAGTATGTTCTTCAAAGGGGCCATTTAGGAAATTATTCCGCCATAAGGCCTTTTAAAAACCCATCGGTGGTTAATTTTTTGCCATAATTTACCAGAAGCTTTCTAAATTCATTGGGGAATTTAAAATTTGCCGCTTTTGCCATCCGGTAGTTTTTTTTTTTTCGCCATGATTTACCAGTCTTTTTAAATCCATTGGGGTAGTTAAATTTGCCATATTTTTGCCAAAATTTTCCCACACCTTTAAAACTCTTGGAAAAATTTAAAATTTCCATATTTTGACATCCATGAGTTATTTTTGTCATGATTGATCAAAACCCTTTTTTTAAAATCCTTCAAAAAGTTAATTTCCCAAAAAAAATTCACTCAACCCTTGTAAATTCATTCAGTTTTTTAAGAAACCCTTTTGAGCCGGTGACCTTGCAAACCATCTACAACCCACAGTTTTCTGATACATCCTCTCTTTTGATACAGCTGAAATCTGCTTTCTGACCACACAAATACTCCTCTAAATCCGTTAATTTGTGTCATTCACGGATTTGAAAATTTTGCTTGTTATCTCATGCCCGTAATTTGTTCAGAAATGTTGTTAGGACACACTGCAATTTCTCCAGCGTGTTTTTTCTAAATTTTATTGCAATTAATTGGTCACGCCCGTGCAACTTTTAACGAGGTTTCCCCAAAAGTAAATTTTTTCAAGATTCGACCCTTTAAAAACCTTTTTTTTCTTTTTTTTAAATCTCTGAGGTTTTTTTTTTCATTTTTAAAACTCGATTTTGACCATTAACCTTTTCTCTGGCGGTACAGGAAATAAAATATTTTTTGGGCGCATGCTATTACCATTTTTAAATATGCATGCTTTTTTTTTTTCATTCCCCTGTCAAAATAGCACC
>NC_051418.1:34847587-34847850 GCF_015228065.2 Penaeus monodon
CCTCTATCAAAAATGTTATTTAATCTAGTTTACATTATTTTCCATTCACCAGGGGTCACGAGGCGATTTTTAGGTCAGCAAAATATTAAAAGTTTCCCGGCCTGTGCTACATCCAAAAAATCGGGGTTTAAAAATGAATTCCCCGCGGCTGCCAAATTGAATGGATTGCTTTTTTGGTCTGAATTATTCCCGGAGGGAAAAAAGGGGGCCCAAATTTGTCGCCAGGGTTTTATCTCGGCAAAAGATGCTCAAAGCCCCGTCTG
>NC_051418.1:34848121-34848404 GCF_015228065.2 Penaeus monodon
ATAAAATATATTTGCATATGTTATATATAAAATTTTTTTTCATTAATGATCAAAATAATGATATATAAAGTAATTAAAAGAAAAAAATCATAATGATACTAGCATAATGTGATAATATGATGATGTTAAATTTTTCCCTTAATATCCGAGAGAAAAAAGAGGGAAAGAAATACAAAACAGACAAAAATTTAATCTGAATGTTGGGTGTATTTCCCCACTTTTTGTTTTTCTTGGTTATTCTTTAGCGTTTAAATTTGGGGAATTTCCTCAGGATACTATAAAC
>NC_051418.1:34848866-34848994 GCF_015228065.2 Penaeus monodon
AGGGCTATCCTATTGTCGGGTTTTGCTCAGTAACAAATGTTAGATAAAAAAAAAAAAATTTAACCTTGGTTTAAAAATGATGCCCCTAACTCAGTCACGTTTCAACATCACACATTTGCAAACCAATC
>NC_051418.1:34849575-34849921 GCF_015228065.2 Penaeus monodon
GTAGTCTGGTTTTCTAATACATAAGTCCTTTTTGTGATCAGTTGTAATCTGGTTTTCTGATACATGCAACCTTTGTGATACCAGCTGTAGTCTGGTTTCTGATACATACCATCTCTTTGTGAAACTGTTGTAAAAAATCACAAGTTCTATGAAATCTGATTAGTGTTTTCATGATATAGTTGTGTCTGTATCTTCACAAATTTCGATGTAATGATTCCTAAGATTATGCTTCATTAACCAAATTTGGTGTAATAGATATAATGAGTCTCCAGTTACACTTACAACTTCGTGTTACCTATGATTTTTTTCTTTTCGAATACACAGCTCTGAATTGACCCCAAGTGTA
>NC_051418.1:34849955-34850093 GCF_015228065.2 Penaeus monodon
GACTGCAGATTCGAGCGGGGATTTTCTCCTCGACAACACCCAGTGGATTTGCTGAATTCCAGTAAAATGCTTGCGTTGTATTCGGTTTTTGTCAGTCAGGATCGCAAATGCAGTTGTGTTCGTTCTAATGCTTAATTT
>NC_051418.1:34850563-34850742 GCF_015228065.2 Penaeus monodon
TCCTTATTTACTTTCCTTTATAAAAATTCTTTATTCGATTTTTCACGTTGTTACTTAGTGTTTTTGTAACTAAATTAGAAGATTATCCAGATGTAATTTCTAGGAAATGATTAAGGAAAGTGATAACATAATTCTATATAACTAATTTTACTTAGTAATTTAGAGTACAGTTTGATCTC
>NC_051418.1:34851411-34851887 GCF_015228065.2 Penaeus monodon
ACACAGTCCACGAAAACTAAATAACAAAATGTTCAACATATCGTATAAGCGATGTTAGATTTTTTTTTTTTTTACTCTCTCACCGTTGCTATATATTTTCCCGAAACCAATATTATCACTATCAGTAAAAAAAAATGTATTAAAACCAGAAAATAGAATTATATTTGTCAAAGTTATCCAAACATGTCATGGATAGAGTCACTCATTTCTCCCTTCACATTATTTATGACCATTAAAGTTTTCGAAAACTTTATATTTGATATCTATTTATTATCTTAATCTATTTCGTATTAAGTACATACTTAAGTGTCTTTTTTAAAATATAAATGTTATTATTTTTTTATCCATTAAATATTCAGGTATTGTGATAACATTATTATAAGGATTACACTGACGGTAATCAAAGTCTTTTGAATACCATACGTACGTTTTAGATTATGATATGCGGTATATCGAACATAACCCCCTCTCCCCCC
>NC_051418.1:34851909-34852160 GCF_015228065.2 Penaeus monodon
CGGAAGTTATGTCATTATAAAGATTTGTAATTATATCTTATCATAATCCAAAACAATCGCAATATGAGACGTGGCATACTAACAATCAGGACGCAACTCACATAATATTCGAGCTTTATCCGAACCCACAGATTCAACACGAACGAAGCTAGAGCGAGCATGTTCTTTATCAACTTAATATTTAGCATTTTCGTATCACTTATGGATAGAGTGAAACGAAATAAATAATATTTAACATAATGTCCTTAAAT
>NC_051418.1:34852782-34853107 GCF_015228065.2 Penaeus monodon
GACTTTGTACCGGTCAGTGAGAAAGTTTCCTTAACACAAAGGAGGTGGCCGGATCTCCGTTTTCTTTCGAGGCTCTAAAGGGGAAACTTAATCAGAATTGTTTGAGAGGATGGGGAGGCACTGGGGAAGGGAGGAAGGATTGAGGGAGCTAAAGGGGTAGGGGTAGGGACGGTGGGGGGGGTTAGTAGGGGTGGGAGATGAGAAGGGAGTGGAGATGGGGAGGATTTTTTTCGGGAGGGAAACTGTCTCTGTGATGGTATCCCCTCGGAATGTATTAAAGATCATTATCGAGAGGGTTTGGTGCATAAGAGACGCTTATGTAGGG
>NC_051418.1:34854072-34854378 GCF_015228065.2 Penaeus monodon
TGAGAATATCAAATAAAAAAGAAAACGAGTTGAAAAAACACAAAAAAAAACGATAAATTGAGAGAAGTTAATCGGGAATATTAAAAGCATCGTAGCTTTTTTTGAAACAGCGATAAACTGTAGTAAAAGGAAGCCTTAAAGGTACATTTATAGAACCCTTGGCATGTGAATCCATTATCTCGGGAATAAAAAATTAAAAATTCTGCGTGATTATAAATTTTTCCGCCCAAAATTTCCGTTTCCTATTCTTTTTAACAAAATTTCCCTCTTCTCTCGTTCATTTCCATCATTTCTTCTCCTTAATTG
>NC_051418.1:34854907-34855127 GCF_015228065.2 Penaeus monodon
CTCTCCCCATGAAGAAGACGGGCCAACAGATAACATTCAAGCAAAAAGGGACTTTTTAGATTCCCTTTAATGGGGTTTTTAAAAAATTTTCTTCTTAGTTATCCGATTAGCCTTTATATTAGTAAGGGGGGTTTGGGGCGAGCGTGAGGGGAAGAGGGAGAAATAAGGTTGATGAAAATGGGGTTAAAGATAGAGTTGATGATTTTCACGATCGGTTCGG
>NC_051418.1:34855189-34855382 GCF_015228065.2 Penaeus monodon
GGCGGTGTCACCATAAAGTTGGTATCAATTAAGAGAAAGCCAAAAAAAAAAAAAGGAAAAAAAAATTTAAATGAAAATAATAAATATATAAAATTAACAATAACGATAAAAATAAAAATAATAACAAATAAAAAATTACTAAAAAAATAAAAAAAAACACCCAAAGACACATCAAAAAACAAACAAAACAAAA
>NC_051418.1:34855523-34856329 GCF_015228065.2 Penaeus monodon
TTTATATATAAATTTTATTTAATAAATAAAATTAATTATTATCTAAAGAAATTATATATTTTAATTATTATATATTTTTTTATTTTATTTTTTTTTTTTTTTTCCTTCCTTTTTTTCTTCTTATTTTCCCCTTTCTCCTTTTTCTCTTTCCCTTTTTCTTTTTTTTCTTCTTCTTTTTTTCCCTTCCCTCTTTTTCCTTTTCTTCCCTTTTTTTTAAAAAATTTTTTCCCCCTTTTCTTTTCCTGTTTTTCTTCTTGTATCTTCCCCTTTCCTCTCTTTTTTCTTTTTTTCCCTTTTTTTTTTCCCTTTTTTTTTCAATACATGAGTTGAAGGGAAAAAGTGTTTTTCTTTTTGGGCAACTTCACGAATTTGAAGATGAAAAAAAGGAAGTCAAAAGAAAAACTTTAAAATAAAATTTTTAAATTTTATTTAATGATTTTTATTCCCCCTTCCCCCTCCTTTCCTTTCTCTTCTTTCTTTCTTTTTTTCTTCTTTTTCCCCCCCTTTTCTTCTTCTTCTCTTTTTTTTCTTCTTTTCTTTTCTTTTTTTTTTTTATTTTTATTTTTAATTTCTATTTTTAAAATTTTTCCTTCTTCTTTTTTTTCTTTTCTTCTTCTTTTTTTTTTCCTTTTCCCTTTTTTTTTTCTTTTTGTCGAAAAATGAAAATAAAATATAGTTTTTTTTTTTCCCTTTTTTGCATACATACCTTTTGTTGGTAATAGTAATAAAAAAAGGAAAGGGGGTCAAATAATATTCTTATAGTTGGAATTGAAATGCCCATTATATGGAATATAAAAATCCCCTCT
>NC_051418.1:34856576-34857064 GCF_015228065.2 Penaeus monodon
TTGAAATCTAGTAGTCTATATCTTTTAAAAAATTTTTAAAGGTCAAAAAATTGACAAAAGGCAAAAATATTTTTCTGTCACTTTTCACTTGAAAAAAAATGTTGATATTGTTAAATTTGTTAAAGAGAGTGTTTTTTTTTTCATATAAAAAAATTATATTAGTAAATTTTATGCACTAATTACGCAAGTTAAAAAGGGAATAAATAATGCAATTTACCTTTAACTCGTTCATGTAATTTTCTTTTTTCTCTCTTTTTTATTGAGGGGGGGGGGAGTGGGAGGGGGGAGGTGTGGTGGTCATCAGTTTGTTTACATTTTGATAATGAATTGCGTATTACTGGGGTATATCACGAACGTTTCATGTGATTGTGATTAATCTATACGGCATGACTGATGTCATTGGGTTTTGTTTAAACGTATCTGCATAAACATGAATCAGATGATAATTGTATCTACTGCACACTAAATCCATATAGGGTGGGCGGCAG
>NC_051418.1:34857089-34857189 GCF_015228065.2 Penaeus monodon
AATTCAAAACAAAAAAAAAATTTTATTTAACAAAAATTTTTCTTTTTCAGACCATAAAAAAATTTTTTTTCTTTTTTCATGAAAATGGGAAAAGGTTCCC
>NC_051418.1:34857210-34857422 GCF_015228065.2 Penaeus monodon
AAAAAAAAGATTTGGAGTAAAACCATTCAAAAAAAACCTTTTTTTTTTAATTTAAAGTTTTAAGGGGGGGATTCTTTAGTTTTGTTTGTGCCCGGAAATTTCAAACTTTTTTTAAATCGGTTTTAAATTTTTCTTTGGGGTTTTTTTTTTTTTTTAGGGGGAGTTTTAAATTTTAAATCAATTTTCTTGTCTTTTCAAAACAAAACAAAAAA
>NC_051418.1:34857871-34858089 GCF_015228065.2 Penaeus monodon
AATTTTTTTTTAAAAAAATTTTTTTTCAAGCCAAATATTATTTGTTTTCAAGCCCTTTTAGCACGAAAAATAAATTTTAAGATTGTATTGCAATGATATCATTTCAATTCGAAATATTATTTACGGTTTCAATTTAAACTAATTAAATCCCGGTCTTAAAAAAACCCGATCTGTTACAAATTTAATCCCCAAAGTTAGATACTATTAATATTACATTT
>NC_051418.1:34858126-34858413 GCF_015228065.2 Penaeus monodon
CACCCTTCTTGAGAAAATGGAAAATCCTTATTTTTTTAAACAAAATTTGAAAAAATTTTTTTTTTCTCAAAATTTTTACCCCAAAATCGGGGAAAAGGATTCTTTTTTAAAGCTTTTTTTTTAAACATGCAATGAAACTAACCTTCAAAGCAAAGACCAAAAATTAAACTTTTGGGAAAACACACACCCAAAAAACATAAATATTTAAATTTAATCCCTTTATGGTTTTATATATCAAATGAAAATAAAATTATATTATGCATAAAAATTTAAATTAAAAAACCCCC
>NC_051418.1:34858516-34859319 GCF_015228065.2 Penaeus monodon
AAATAAGAATTAAAGAAAAATAAAAATTTTAAAAGGGAAAAAAATAATTATATATTTAAAATTACAATTTTTTTTAAAAAAAAAAAATAATTTTTTTAAAAAAAAATTTTAAAAAATTGAAAAGAAATTTATTTAAAGGTGTAAATTTAAAATTAAAATTTAAAAAAATTTTTTTTTTTTTTTTAAAAAAATAATTTAAAATTTTAATAAAAAACTAGGGGGAATGCTGAAAGCCCTATCAAAACCCCCGTTTAAACAAAGGGTAACCTTGGGCAAATTACCCTTAAAAAAACTTTTTTTTTTTTTTGGGGGTTTTTTTTTACCGTTTTTTCATATTTCCCCCCAAAAAAAGAATAAAAAAAGAAGACAAAATTCCCTTCTTTTTAAATTTTTTTTTTAAAAGATGAAATTTTTTCAGAAATCGCTACATTTTGAAGGTATTTTACAAGTTTTTGTAACACTCTTTGATCATCCTCCCGCAGATTTTAAACTTTCCCCTTTCTTAAATTTTTTTTTTTGAAAATTTTTTTTTGTTTTTTTTAATTTTAACTTTTTTTTTTTATTTTAATTATTAAGGCAAAAATTTTTTTAAAAAATAAATTATTTTAAATAGGTTTGTTTTTTGTTTTTGTTTTATGAAAATAGTTTTTTTATCATTTTTTTTTTAAAAATTTTTAAAAAACTTTCAAATTTTTTTTTTTAAAAAATTTTTATTATCAAAATTTTTTTTAAAATTAAATTTATTAAATTTTTTTTTTACTTTTATTTAATTTTAAATTTTTTAAAATTTTTTTTTTTGGTCA
>NC_051418.1:34859806-34860267 GCF_015228065.2 Penaeus monodon
GGGAAAAATAAAAAGTAAAATCAAGCGGTTTAAAAAAGTGTCATTCACACTGACAGGAAAGTGTTAAAAAGTGCGAAAGAAAAAAAAAATTGGAGGCTTTGAAATTAGCCTATTTCGTATTACAATTTTTTAATGGAAGGGAAAAAGAATGAGAAAAAGTAATACAGTTTGGTTTTGCTATAACTGAGCTTCATATACCATAAAGTTAAAGACGGGAAAGGGTGTTGATAATCGAGTAATTTAATGATAAAGATTGCATTTCCAAGCACTTGGTGAGGAGGAAGACGTAGGGAATAAAGTATAGGAAAATGAAACCTTTATTATATTGCCTTATATATGTGTGATTTGTATATACGATAGGGCAAGGTATATGCAACACGAAAGCCTCCCAGCAATGTTGATTTGCAATGTATGATAAACAACCAATTACGTAATTCGAGGCAAAGGTTAGTGATAGCGAT
>NC_051418.1:34860638-34860860 GCF_015228065.2 Penaeus monodon
CTTAACAACTAAGCTCTTACAGTGGAACACCAGTAATCCTCAATTTTACTTTATTTTATCTTTTTCGAGATTTGTTTCACAGCGACTGAGCCGCTGGATCTCCGGCGTTTTAAAAGGATTCATGAAAAGGCGAAATTTCACTGCAATCCTCTACCTAGCGAAGTTCACGTCCACCGGAGAAGCAGGGAAGCGAATGAAAAGATTAGCCGACTGGCAACAGAG
>NC_051418.1:34862862-34862968 GCF_015228065.2 Penaeus monodon
ATTCACAATTTTTGAAAATACGATAGATATCCGCCTATTTTTTGTCAGTCGGGAGGGATAACATTTCATTGCGTCACAAATGCGCTCTCAGCTGCTCTGTTGGACG
>NC_051418.1:34863534-34863940 GCF_015228065.2 Penaeus monodon
AGATTAGCTGGCTTATATCCCAGAGTGTGTCTGCAATAACACGTTCGTTTGTCTGTATTTACCTGAACGTTTTCAGCCCGTATCCGTGTACACACTTGTCTCTCATCATGCACGCACAATCACACATGCATGCAGGCATTTCATTGTAGTGAAGTTTTCAGTGGTGTTCAATCATTCATGCAATAGGATCTGGTTGCGAGCTTGATTTGGGGAGCAAAGTGCGCCCACCTGGAATTAGGTTCTGCATATAAATAAGCACACCTGAAAGGGAGCGAACCGGAGAATACTCGCGAGTGAATAATGCACGTCGGGATGACCATCCCCGCTCTCTGCCATGCACGGAGTTCGCTTGCCGTTGCTTGCAGTTGGGCCAGGCGGGAGAGCTTTTCGAAAGCATGACAGAATC
>NC_051418.1:34864552-34864631 GCF_015228065.2 Penaeus monodon
GGAGAATTCTTCATGATACGAAATTATTAAATTGATTACATATGATGATGTGCATGATACTACATTGCTCCTGCTTGCC
>NC_051418.1:34864660-34864947 GCF_015228065.2 Penaeus monodon
GTAGCTCAATTATCATATCCATTGATTCTATTTATCATTATATTCCTTATATATGCTGGTGATCTCATAATATAACATTTCACAGTATATATATATAATGATTTTAAAATATAATGACGTGAATCTTAATTCTTATGTATAACTGGACACGATACAATTGCTAATAAGGTATCGTGAAATACAGTACGATCCTTAATAACAATGATATAACATAATCAAATTCCATATCAAAACATTAGATAAATATACGAATATCACTTCTACATCTAATTTATTGCTTAACCTCC
>NC_051418.1:34865139-34865521 GCF_015228065.2 Penaeus monodon
TTGCATGTCGGGAAACTAACAACCACCAGCCAATATCACGTGATATTTTCAACACAAGCACAACTTAAAACATTTAACTAGCCGAGATTTCATCAAAAACTCGAAGGATAGGAAAAAACGCCATAAAAAAGGGGGAAAAAGCAAGAGATATATGTATAAGGAAAGGAAATATTCATCCTTTTGTTGCGAAATATATTTTTTCCATTTTCCTTTTTCCTTTTTTTCTGCGTTTTGAAAAGGGGAATCAGATCCTATAGAGACCGATATTCTGAATAAATAAATCCTGCTTCCCTCATGCAAAACTGCAGCATGGAGCGAAACAGACAGCATTATTTAAGCTACAGATGAAAGAAAATCCAACGACAACCACAGGGGAAAAATG
>NC_051418.1:34866600-34866782 GCF_015228065.2 Penaeus monodon
CATCAACAACAACAAAAAAAGCAACACGCAATCCAGTATATGCAGGTTATACCCACGATTAGATTCTCTCAATTAACAGGATTAGCGCCGGTATCCCACTCAGTTCAATCATCTATTGGAACTTAGACTACCGCAGATCAAGTTTGGTTCATAATTACGAGGTTGTGAAAGGAGGGTGGGTT
>NC_051418.1:34867282-34867503 GCF_015228065.2 Penaeus monodon
CCCTCCCTCCTCCTCCCCCACCCCGCTCCTAAAATCTTAACAGGATCACAGTCATGACGAAACCCCTAATTTATCAACCTGCAAAGAGGCGATCAATATATCTGATTACAAGTATTAACTTCAGCCGGCTCCTGGATGGACAGCATCAACAGGAGAGGTGAATATTTCAAGAGAGAGAGATGCTCTGGGTAATCTGTCTCCTGTGGATGCTGGTCGTAGTC
>NC_051418.1:34868007-34868196 GCF_015228065.2 Penaeus monodon
AATCATTAACAATTATCATATAACTGCACACATTTCAACTATTCTTTTGGTTATTCGGAATAACAATTTGCAATGTGAATAATGACAGAAACATCTCTGCAATGAAAGCGGATTGTGCTTTGCAAATGCACTCAGAAATCATATATCATCAATTTATCAATAATTAATTTAGTGATTGTATCATGAGCT
>NC_051418.1:34868264-34868353 GCF_015228065.2 Penaeus monodon
GTTTTTGCTATTGCTGATGTTGATCTTTTTTTTTTTTTTGGGGAGGGGAAGGGAGGCCACGTCCTTAATCAGACCAACAGTCTCTGAGA
>NC_051418.1:34868917-34869148 GCF_015228065.2 Penaeus monodon
ACGAAATTCCGAACGTTATTCTAAAATACACGAAATCTGATCTGAACGCACCTATATAATCGAACTTATTTAGGAAACTTAACAAACAAAATGTATTGCCAACGAAAGGAACACGATCTACATTAGCCTTATCAGAGATAACGTTTCGCAAGATAATAACGACTTTCTGTTGGAGATTTCTTGCATGACAAAGATGTGGAAAGACCTTGTTCGTAGATGCACTTTGCATAT
>NC_051418.1:34869419-34869644 GCF_015228065.2 Penaeus monodon
CTACTTCTTAGCTACTTCTTGAATCTAGCCTCCTCTAATGCGTGTTTGCACATCACTTTGACATATAATAATAATCTATATTTATGGCATATAATACATCACTCTGACTTACTATATATTTCATGTACATCAATCTGACTTTTATCTCTTTCATATACATCACTCTGGCATATTATATATTTCATGTACATCTGACATATACATTTCATGTACAACACTCTGGCA
>NC_051418.1:34869698-34869921 GCF_015228065.2 Penaeus monodon
CAGCCACTGACCCCAAATACATTAAACGTATCAACCTCTTTAGGTCATTCTCCTTTCGTGTCTCTGACCTCGATTTAAGAATTTCGACTTTCTTGACCCTTCTGCTACTCCGTGTCAATTTTTCGTCCAATGAATACTGGTCTTTGAGATGACTTGATAGAAGAAATTCCCTCAGCATATCTGACCCTTTTTCCTTGCAAGATCCGCTAAATATTTCGCTTGC
>NC_051418.1:34870024-34870102 GCF_015228065.2 Penaeus monodon
ATTTCGATCAAAACAAGTTCCCCATTTCGAACACTAATTATTTCGCCTGCAATAAACTCTCAATTCAAGTGTCTTTTA
>NC_051418.1:34870391-34870684 GCF_015228065.2 Penaeus monodon
CGCGAATTTGAATATCAAAAAGCTGTAACTGATCATAATAAATATATACATTATTCTCAATTCTCATGAGAAATAAACATCATTACACATTCAAGCGATTGTTGTTAAACATAGGCGTAAATAATCACACTGGTTAACCTCTCTTCCCCAAGTTAATTGCAAAAAAGCATTGACATCGATTGCAATGCGATGGATGTTTAATTGAGCATCACGAATAGAGCATTGCTGAATAATTACTGTATAATTACTGTATAATGCTATACCCTGAGGCAGGAGGGTATATAGTGACTGAG
>NC_051418.1:34870714-34870795 GCF_015228065.2 Penaeus monodon
GAGGGGGGTTGTTATTTTTGGATTTTCTTTTTTTTGGGGGGGATTTTTTTTTTTAGTAAATTTGGTGGATAATTTGACACG
>NC_051418.1:34871259-34871475 GCF_015228065.2 Penaeus monodon
ATTCCTATACCTTCAAGTGTTGTTCTTGTTTTCATTGTTGTTTTTATTGTTTTTTGTTGTTCGTTGTTGTTGTTGTTTTGTTGCTGTTTTATTGTTTTTATTGTTTTTGTTGTTGCTTTTTAATTGCTTGTTTGTTTTCTATAAGCGATGGATTATTTCTTTCATTATCGACACCTGACCAGGCATTTTCGAAACGGAATGACAATATGAATACGA
>NC_051418.1:34871811-34872482 GCF_015228065.2 Penaeus monodon
ATTACCAATTCTCTCTTTCCAAATATTTGTCTTTCACTTACGTAGATAGATTGCTGGTACGTTTTATTTTAGTAAACAACAAACATTCAAATAGCAAAGGATAATATTACAGTCTATTTTCACATTGTTTGTCCAACATCAATCTGAGTTTTATTTAATAAACTCGAATATCAAATAACAAAGGCAGAATCACAATCTGTTTTCATGAGGTTTGTCCAACATCAATATCTCATACAGAAAGCAAGGAAAAGACCAGTAAATGATATGCAAAAAATAGAAGTGAGATTGAAATATATTGAGTGAATAAAAACAATGCAAAGATATTAATACAGAAAGACAAAATCGTATCCATAATATCAGAAACAATTATGAATCGAGAATCGGATTCTGAAAAAAATCTATATTTCATCCTTAATTTTTAATTACAAACGGTCGATTACCACAACGTAAAGTTATTCCTCAAACGCCACATAGGTGTACCTACCCGTTATATTAACTTTATTCTCTAATGCTACTGCAGAATAACGCCACTGCAACATTACGGCAACACAATGGCACTAATAACACTTGGCAAAGTACATCTTCACATGATTTAACATAAATTGCACACTGCGGAATTTTCCTCTCCCTGCTACGCTCCAGAATTCTCGTCATATTTGTTGGACCCAATA
>NC_051418.1:34874255-34874761 GCF_015228065.2 Penaeus monodon
AGAAAAAAAAATATATGGAAATCATTGAAATTCAAAGTAATTCGGGTGTGCTGTGATGCGAAAAAAAAACGATATTGTAACGCAGTGGCAGATGATTAAAGCAGTTATCAGTAATATTGCTAAAATCTGCCTTCTAATTGTACTTGAAAAACTGGATACATCAAAGTCTAACAAACACGTGTACTAATAACTTTAAGGCAAGCTACTTATTTTATAATTCGATAATGATAATGTAAAGAACA
This sequence comes from Penaeus monodon, assembly GCF_015228065.2. Classification (NCBI taxonomy): domain Eukaryota; kingdom Metazoa; phylum Arthropoda; class Malacostraca; order Decapoda; family Penaeidae; genus Penaeus; species Penaeus monodon. The sequence goes on from NC_051418.1 coordinate 34,874,498, forward strand.
TTTAAAAATACTTTTAAGGCTAAGTAGATTTGACTATCAGGTATCTTATACTAGAGGACCTATGACCTTTACAAAACCTTTCAACAATCCTAAAAGTGTCATCCGGTTTAGCATTCAATTAATATTTTTAATGTATTTTGAATAAGTAAACACAACGGACTATGAAACATTTTCAGTCTAATGATTCCACGACATGACACACACACGCATTCGTAGGATAATTTCGAAATGACGTTGAAAGCTATAAGTTGAAAATAGATAAAC
>NC_051418.1:34875434-34875558 GCF_015228065.2 Penaeus monodon
CAGTGTTATTCTAGTGTTTATATTTTTCAATTACTTTACCGGTTGGCTTATCTCTTAGGGCTAAATATCCATTAGTTTAGAATCAATTAATACATTTGTATTTATTAATGTATATATGTACGAT
>NC_051418.1:34875677-34875766 GCF_015228065.2 Penaeus monodon
ACGGACGCATCTATAAATACCAACGGAAACTAATACTACATATAACAGACACTCTACGGACTTTCTTGGAATTCCAATCTCTATTTCAA
>NC_051418.1:34875888-34876329 GCF_015228065.2 Penaeus monodon
GCTCGCTCGCTCGCTCATTCTTTGCTCAAAGGTAATGTACACTACAGTACCTCGAACCCAGTTTACCCTCGGCACATAACAGTACTTGTCAAACTTTCATTTCATCTTCACTCGAACCAACACTACTATGGACCTTACCTTATCCATTCATTAATCCTGAACGAGGAGGGGGGAGGGGGTACTCTATTCCCTCCTGCAATCTCCTTAATTCCTCGCCATTCTGTTATTTGCAATGTTAACAGGAGATCGAATGACATGAAAGGTAGCCATTGTTTGGGAGAAGAACTACTGAATATCTTAAAGTGGCTCCAAGTAGCCTTTGCATCTTAAAGACTATTTAAACGAAGGTGACCAACGAGGGTAATATAAAGTTTATTGATGGTGATTAATTTTCCATGACATTTATTATTTCTTGTGTCTTGTAGTTTCTATCGGGAAGCT
>NC_051418.1:34876598-34876709 GCF_015228065.2 Penaeus monodon
ACTAGGAAATAACATTGGGATGAAAGAAATTGTTATTGTGCTAAGCCATCATGAGGTTTTTTTTATGAAATTTTCATATTTATTTCTCTCTCCTTCAACTTCCTTCCTTAC
>NC_051418.1:34876789-34876924 GCF_015228065.2 Penaeus monodon
ATGTCTGTCTTTTGCTTGTTTCCAGGAATAAGGATGAGTTATGCATCTTCTGACAAACGATTCTCACTTACTTCATTGACCGTCTGTCTGTTTTTATCCATTCAGACAGGTAAAACGTAATCAAAGATTAACACG
>NC_051418.1:34877360-34877536 GCF_015228065.2 Penaeus monodon
CACCCACACACAGTAGCATAACGTATATGATAGAATTCCCGATCTTGCTTGTGTAATGATAGACTGGGATAGGAAATGGATTGAAGTTGAGTTGAACATGACTCGAAGATTTTGACGACGAATCCCTTGCTGGGAATGCTTGTAGTTATAAATGTTCCAGGTTTATGGACTGTTTG
>NC_051418.1:34877657-34878518 GCF_015228065.2 Penaeus monodon
CTCCTTTCCCTCCCTCTCCCTACCAGTGATGTATAAATAAATATATAAACACACGCTTGAAACGAGGAATGTTTTATTTAGAGCTTTTATTTTAAAAAAATGGCAAAATTGTTGCAATTTGCAATTTGTATACCTATTCATCCCTCTGCCGATTTTAACATGTGATATCCTCAATGTGTTGTTTATGGCTGCCGTCCACCTGCACGCAATTACGGGTTGCAGGTGGCGATGAAACAATACCTTTTCATTTGAAGGCGGTGTGTCAGTCTACATTGATAATTGACGGACTATAAGCTTCAGTAATGGGAGACTCCGTCGCGTTCCAGCACAACCAGAGTTCGTCTAGTTTTCAGCGTAATCAACAAGCGATGAAATTATTATTAATTGGACCAGTAGGTAATGCCAGTAACTTCCTTTTTTTTATTTAATGCTATGAGCCGTACATACCGCCGTCATCAGTATCTGTAATGAAGTGTGGTGTATTTTCAAAGTATTATTACCTCATTTCCCATTGTGTTGATGAAAATCCTAGTTTTAAAGACCTTTTTTTTTGTCTGTTAAAAAAAAAAAATTCATATGCCAAAATATGATGTCATATTATTCCAAGATTATATTCGAAGACTGAAAACCTATTTTAAAAATATAACAATTGATATCATAACAATAACAGGCTATTATTACCACAATCTTCTTTAGCCCTAAGCTTTCGCAATTAAGATTTAGCAGAAAAGAATGAAGTCAATCCAACCAGATTGTCGATTCCTTTTTTTTTTGTGTGTGTTGACAAAGAACACTTTTATGATCGTGGATATTTTGGAGTAAATTGCCGGTGATTACGCTTTTCTGTGAGGTGAAATGATG
>NC_051418.1:34878819-34879271 GCF_015228065.2 Penaeus monodon
AAATCAGAGGCTAGCAAATCAGAATTTAAGAGGAGACGTTTTAATCTGTAAATGCCAATTACTGATTATTTTTTCACTTTCAATTAATATTATGGGGGCTTGGTACAACCGCAGACTAAAAGATAATAGTAATAATTATGAAGACTGTGATGGTGATGATATCAGAATCTTTCTGATATCATAATCACTGTTTTCAAATTATGCCAAACTTATCGCAAATCATCTCATTTTCTTTTCTTTCCGAATTATATCACATTTATCCCAAATCATTTCCCTGTAGTGAGGCAGAGTTTCCAAAGTCTACGGACGCTTCGCCTCATTTCGCGCTCCGTCACCATGGCAACGACGACGCTACAACCAACGTCTTCAAAGAGTCGTGGGAACAATTGCAAACCACCAACTTTTCTCGTCAATAATTTTCATATTTCGTTTTATATTTTACGCGGAAATTG
>NC_051418.1:34879378-34879521 GCF_015228065.2 Penaeus monodon
CTCAAGATCACTGAAAAATAAACTCATGACGAAACGAATGAAAATTAAATTTATTAGGCCAGCTAATCATTATTAGACATCAACACTAAACTAACTAACTAGCTCGTACCATGATAACAACAAACAAACAAATAATAAGTATG
>NC_051418.1:34880139-34880636 GCF_015228065.2 Penaeus monodon
CAAAATTCCCTCCATCTCATTTACAGCCGATCGTATCTTTGTTCCGTTAATAATGACCCATAAATGTTGCATTTCTTTTCCTTCTCTCACTAATTAAGAAAGCTATTTATACGAGTGTTGACGATGCAATTGCTTAATTACGAAGGCTGCGGTGACTACATCTTGCAATGGCTTCATGGGAATGGCACTAAAGGGATCGTCGTTAATCAACCCCATGTTGGAACGAGTGCCAGAGCCAAGACGTGCCAGCAGGGGGGACGCGCGGCGACGATTGCTGGTCTATTGCTGACTCATCATGACTGGAAGGTTTGTGATTCCGCTGATCCTCTCCTGCTGACTCACGGCGACTCGTTACTCTGTTGATCTATTGCTGACTCATCATGACTGGAAGGTTTGTGATTCCGCTGATCCTCTTTTGCTGACTCACGGTGACTCGCGACTCGGCCTCCAGACGCAGAGTCGCGACGGACGCCTTGCAACGCCGCTGATCCTCGACC
>NC_051418.1:34880675-34881018 GCF_015228065.2 Penaeus monodon
TTACCCTCTCTCTCTCTTCTTCCTATTCGTTCCTCTCGATCTCTTCCTTTGGCCCGATTCGCTTCTATTTTCTTCTCTGCTTCTCTTGGTCTACTTCTCCATTTAATCCTTTTTTATTTTATCTCTCCTCTTCCTTCTTCGTAATCTGGAGGCTTCGGCGTTTCCCTTTTTTCTTCTTATTCTTTCCCTTCATCTCTTTTCTTCTTCTACTTCGTCTCTCTTCTCTTTCTCTCCTCTCATCATTCTTCTTATTATCACGTTATTCTTACTTACGTATCTCAGACAACATCGCAAATAATATTTAAAAAGAAAGAAAAACGAATGCACTCTCATATCAGAAAAG
>NC_051418.1:34881051-34881509 GCF_015228065.2 Penaeus monodon
AAATAAGTAAGTGTAAGAAAATAAGTATAAGAAAAATAAGTTAACACGTATAAGAAAAATAGGCAATGAGAAAGAAGAATGAAAAAGACGGAAACGCGATGCCTATTCTTTCCTCTTGTTGTATAAGAGAAAAAACGAATCGGGATTTTTCAGTAAGTAAAGCGATGAGATACATATGCACAAAGTTCATTAAAAAAAAGACGCAAGAAATTATATACGGAGGAACTAAAATACGAATAACACGGTATTAACCTATCTAAGATTATTAATATATGAATGTACCTTACCATTTTTCCGCTTCAGTCGGGATACGAAAGAAGAATAGACACACCGCAAAACCAAGGGAAGAACTATTTGCCAAAGGAAAATGCAAAAGTCACGTTAATCAACTGAATATATTCCCAGAAACGCGAAAGAAAATAGACGAAAAAAGATTAATAATAGAAAGCCTGTAATTC
>NC_051418.1:34881548-34881656 GCF_015228065.2 Penaeus monodon
TGATTCATCACTTGCACGTGAGAAATGTTGATCTTTCATTGTTGAATTTATGCATAAAGAGAACGAGACAAAGAACATGACTAAGTAAAGGAGAGAGGATAGGCTGAG
>NC_051418.1:34881974-34882226 GCF_015228065.2 Penaeus monodon
ACGATTGTGTATGCAGTGTTGTGTTGTTGTTTTTTTTTTTTACAACAGAGTAGAAAGAACGGAGACGAAAAACAAAGATTTGTTTGATTTGTGTTTTTAATGTGCTGGTTGTTAGCTATTGTGTGATTGTACGGTAAATGAAAAAAAAAGACGAAACGGACAAAGAAAGATTGTCGACCAAAAATGAAAGGATTTGGGGGAGAGATTGCGGCTAGAAAAAAGAAAAAAATGAGTATTGAAAGGTATGAGAGA
>NC_051418.1:34882459-34882526 GCF_015228065.2 Penaeus monodon
GAGAATAGAGAAAGATAATAATAATAAAATAGAATAATAAATAATAATAAAGAAGAATTAATAAGAG
>NC_051418.1:34882684-34882993 GCF_015228065.2 Penaeus monodon
AAAATGCGACAAAGAAGATCAGCATGCAAAAGCAATAGCTAATGGCATGTGCCGTAGAAACCGATTGCTTTGTAGTGCCGTGTTGTTGTTGTTGTTTCTTTTTCTACCATCTAGTAGACGACGGACAACACAAACAATGTATTTGTTTATTTGTGTTTTTTATCGTTGCTGTTGTTGCTATTGTTGCTGTTGTACCGGTAAATGAACAAATAAACATACGTATACGTGACAAAGAAAACTGCTTTCTCCAACCATCACTAAAATGAAAGTTGATTTCGTCGCTGTGGAAGTTTTCGGCCTAGAAAAAAA
>NC_051418.1:34883599-34883856 GCF_015228065.2 Penaeus monodon
ACAAGCACCCATCGCGTGCACAAATCTGATCGCGACCCAAACAAACGAAACCTTTCGAGGCCGACGCTCAGCTCAAGGGGGTTTTTGACCCGTGGTTCGCCGCATGGCTTGAAGAGACGCAAGCGAGGCAGTAAATCCGAACACCGAAATTAAACCAAATTCAAAGGTAATATTAACAGGAAGTCGTTTTATATCTACGGACACGACTTTTTTTGTGTGTGATCCTTTTAAAACGCGTAAAATTAGAGGCAGGTAAT
>NC_051418.1:34884425-34884955 GCF_015228065.2 Penaeus monodon
TCATATATATTCGATTATTTCTTATCAATATGAATCTTTCGCTGATTCTTTTCGTGGATAATAGATAATCTACATAAGATGGAATATATTAATCCAATTATGATGAATAAATAATGTAAATGATAGGGAATTGATGACGTTATAATTTTAGAAATGATGAGGAAAAATTTGAGATGAGATGGCGAAGAAATATAATAAACTGATACCATGTTATAGTAATTAGCGATGCAAATATGCGGAAATAGAGATGCTGGAAAAAAAAAGTTATGTTGTGATGTAGAATTATTAATATACTGATTATGTGCAATGGCCTTAGTGTAAGAAGTGCATCATTGCGGTATTTGATGTGCAACTTTAAAGGCAGATAATTATGAGGATAATTATAAACCGTTAATCAATAGCAAAGGTTTATGAAATATTATTAACAACGTGCAGGTCATATAGAAAAAATATGATTGCCCCTGACATGATCAATACCAACGTATATTGATAGATTACATTTATAGCGTAAAAGGTGAACGAGGCGATCG
>NC_051418.1:34885816-34885998 GCF_015228065.2 Penaeus monodon
CGTGATACGAAAATGCTAAATATTAAGTTGATAAAGAACATGCTCGCTTTAGCTTCGTTCGTGTTGAAACTGTGGGTTCGGATAAAGTTGCGTCCTGATTGTTAGTATGCCACGTCTCATACTGCGATTGTTTTGGATTATGATAAGATATAATGACAAATCTTTATAATGACATAACTCCC
>NC_051418.1:34886025-34886411 GCF_015228065.2 Penaeus monodon
GTGGGGGGAGGGGGGGTTATGTTCGATATACCGCATATCATAATCTAAAACGTACGTATGGTATTCAAAAGACTTTGATTAACCGTCAGTGTAATCCTTATAATAATGTTATCACAATACCTGAATATTTAATGGATAAAAAAATAATAACATTTATATTTTAAAAAAGACACTTAAGTATGTACTTAATACGAAATAGACTTAGATAATAAATAGATATCAAATGTAAAGTTTTCGAAAACTTTAATGGTCATAAAAAATGTGAAGGGAGAAATGAGTGACTCTATCCATGACATGTTTGGATAACTTTGACAAATATAATTCTATTCTTTCTGGTTTTAATGATATTGGTTTCTGGAAAATATATAGCAAAACGGTGAGAGAGT
>NC_051418.1:34886439-34886504 GCF_015228065.2 Penaeus monodon
TCTAACAAACATCGCTTATACGATATGTTGAAAACATTTTGTTATTTAGTTTTCGTGGACTGTGT
>NC_051418.1:34889246-34889342 GCF_015228065.2 Penaeus monodon
ATGTCTCTCCGTCTCCATCCCGCCTCTCGCCTCGTATCTTCCTCTTCTCGTCCCTCTCTTCCCTCCTCATCTCCGTCTCTCTCTCTTTCTATGCCA
>NC_051418.1:34889440-34889635 GCF_015228065.2 Penaeus monodon
TCTTTCCAAAGTGGACAAGAAGTCGAAAATCACAGAAAAAAAAAAAAGGGAGAAAAGAGACGGTATAATCTGGAAGAAGAATAAAGGCAAGACAAAGGTGAAAAAAGAAAGAGGAAGAAGAACAAGAACTAAAGGAGAGTATCAGAAGAGAGAACGGTGACACAGGCGAACAGAACATGAATAATTTTTTAAATG
>NC_051418.1:34889682-34889862 GCF_015228065.2 Penaeus monodon
CTGTAACTCTAATTACGAAGTAAAATTAGTTATATTAAGAAATTTATGTTAATCACAACTTTCCGGGTAAAATCATATTCTAGAAATTAACATGCTGGATAATCTTCTAATTTAGTTACAAAAACACTAAGTAACAACGTGAAAAATCGAATAATGAATTTTATACCAGTGAAGTAAATA
>NC_051418.1:34890146-34890282 GCF_015228065.2 Penaeus monodon
ATTAAGCATTAGAACGAACACAACTGCATTTGCGATCCTTACTGACAAAAACCGAATACAACGCAAGCATTTTACTGGAATTCAGCAAATCCACTGGGTGTTGTCGAGGAGAAAATCCCCGCTCGAATCTGCAGTC
>NC_051418.1:34890315-34890662 GCF_015228065.2 Penaeus monodon
TACACTTGGGGTCAATTCAGAGCTGTGTATTCGAAAAGAAAAAGTCCATAGGTAACACGAAGTTGTAAGTGTAACTGGAGACTCATTATATCTATTATACCAAATTTGGTTAATGAAGCAGAATCTTAGGAATCATTACATCGAAATATGTGAAGATACAGACACAACTATATCATGAATCACTTATCAGATTTCATAGAACCTTGTGATTTATACAACAGTTTCATAAAGAGATGGTATGTATCAGAAACCAGACTACAGCTGTATCACAAAGGTTGCATGTATTAGAAAACCAGATTACAACTGTATCACAAAGAGACTGTATGTATTAGAAAACCAGACTACAA
>NC_051418.1:34891409-34891592 GCF_015228065.2 Penaeus monodon
ACTTCACACCAAACTTTCATTACGAAAAAACTGAAAAAAAAGAACTTCACAACAATTGATTGGTTTGCAATATGTGATGTTGCAACGTGACTGAGTTAGTGCATCATGTATAAATCCAATGAGCTTGATTTTTTTTTATCTAATCACTGTTACTGAGCAGAACCGCACAATAGGATATGTCAT
>NC_051418.1:34892125-34892241 GCF_015228065.2 Penaeus monodon
GTTTATAGTATCCTGAGGAAATTCTCCAATTAAACAGCTAAAGAATAACACGAAGAAAAACAAAACGTAGTAAATACACCCAACATTTCAGATTAAATGTTTGTCTGTTTTGTATG
>NC_051418.1:34892771-34894185 GCF_015228065.2 Penaeus monodon
CAGACAGGCGTGAGCATCATTTGACCGAGATAAAACCTGGCGACCAATTGTGGCCACCTTTTTCCTCCCGGGAATAAGTCAGACCAAACAAGCACATCCATTCAACTTGTCAGCCTGCGGGGAATTCATTTATTCAACGCGATACTTGTGTATGTAGCACAGGCCCGGGAAACTTTTATTATTTTGCTGACCTGAATCGCCTCGTGATCCCTGAGTGAATGGAAATAATGTAAACATAGCTTGATAACATTCCTTGATAGAGGAAGAGAGAGAAAGAAGAAACAATGATAAATAGCAAAACAATAATATTAAAAAAAAAAACAATGGTAGCATATTTTGACATGGGAATGAAAAAAAAAAGCATAGCATATTTCAACATGGTAATAGCATGTCGCCCTAAAATACTGTTTATTTCCTGTACCGCCCAGAGAAAAAGGGTTAATGCGTCAGAATCAGAGTCTTAAAAATGAATAAAAAACGCGTCAGAGAAAAGGTTAACGCGTCAGAATCTTGCTTAAAATTTACATTTGAGAACCATCGTTAAAGTTGCACAGGCATGACCACATTAATTGCAATGAAATATGACAACATCGCTGGAGAAATTGCAGTGTGTATCCTAACAACATTGCTGAACAAATTACAGGGCAAGAGATAACAAGCAAATTTGTCATCATATCCGTGAATGACACAAGTTAATCGAGATTTAGAGGAGTATCTGTGTGTGTCAGAAAGCAGACTACAGCTGTATCACAAAGAGATTGGATGTATCAGAAAACTGTGGATTGTAGATGGTTAGCAAGGTCACGCGGCGTCAAAAGTGGTTATCTTAACAAACTGAATGAATTTACAAGGCTTGTAGTGAATTTTGGCAAATTTAACTTTCTGAATGGATTAAAAAGGCTTGTGATCAATCATGACAAAAATAACTACATGGATGTCAAAATATGGCAAATTTAACTTTTCCAATGAGTTCTAAAGGCTTGTGGTAAATTATGGCAAAATATGGCAAATTTAACTACCCCAATGGATTTTAAAAGCTACTGGTAAATTATGGCGAAAAAAATAACTACCTGGATGGCAAAATACGGCAAATTTAACTTCCCCAATGAATTTAGAAAGCTTCTGGTAAATTATGGCAAAAATTAACCACCTGAATGGATTTAAGAGCCTTATGGCGAGCATAATTACCTAAATGGCCTTTGAAGAACTATACTAACCTATGGCAAACACAAATGAACTTAAAACTACTGTTGAGGTAGAGCATAACAGACTCAGTTGCCCTGTATGGCAAACTATGGCAAACTTAACTACCTGAATGGAGTTGCAAGGCTTAAACTTAATTACCTGCTGGCAACAATAATGGCCTAGCAGGAACTACGATCAAAGGCTGGATAAACTTGATCGAGTGTGATCT
>NC_051418.1:34894541-34894647 GCF_015228065.2 Penaeus monodon
TTTTCATAGTAATAATGAAAATAAAAAATAAAGGTAGTAACCATAACACTAACAACAACAGTGATAAAGATAATTGTGGAACGAACTGGAAGGAAATATATTAAGA
>NC_051418.1:34894669-34894783 GCF_015228065.2 Penaeus monodon
GACTCAAGACGCTGAATTTCTTGGTCGTAATAATTGTATCGAGATGTTTACAATATACCGAATTTCATTGCTTTTTCTTGCTTTAATTATAAACTGGGATTAGATGTAATTCGC
>NC_051418.1:34896021-34896339 GCF_015228065.2 Penaeus monodon
ATGCCTATATATCTGTATATTTTTTTCCCTTCCGCGCAGTGAATTTGCAATGAAAGAGTATTGTGATGTAAAATTTAAAATCACATATTTCAGATTCACGTCCAGTCGGTGCAAACTGAAAATTACTTGTTCAACAGAGCATAGATGATGAAATTGTTAGGGGAGAAAAAAAAACATTTAATATCGTATAATTAAAAAAGGGATTTATATTAAGGAAAAAAACACAGATATGAAGATATGCCTATGAAGATTAAATGAAAAGGGGAGTAAATTAAATAGTAAATGAGTACAGAAACGGAGGGAATAAGTAAATAAGGA
>NC_051418.1:34896661-34897308 GCF_015228065.2 Penaeus monodon
GGAGAAGGAAGAGGAGAAGGAAAGAACGAGACAAGAAACGAAAAGGAGGGAAATGATGGAAAATGGGAGAAAGTGGAAAAGAAGGAGGAATAGAAACTGGGAAAACGAGAAGCAGGAACAGAAAACGAGAAATAAAAGTGGAAACGACAGAGGAAGAAAATCTGAAGCTAGGAACAGAGAACAAAAAATAAAAGAGGGAAGGAAGGTATATGGAAGAAAAACTATAACAGGAAACAGAGAACGAAGAATAAAAGGGGGAAGGGGGGAAGAAAAAATGGAACCACACAGAGAAGAATGAAAGAAGGAAGGGGAGAGGAAGAGGAGTCAGAAAGAGGGACAAAGCACGAAGACCCTGTATGAAAGAGGGAATAGAAGAGACAACAGAGAACGAGGAACTGGCAAGAAAGACGAAAGGAGAGGAGAGAGAATATAGAACAAGGAGCTTTTAAGAAAAAGGTATAAAGCAAAATGGCAAGAAGGGAGTGTAAACAGATTTTCAGAAAGAAGAGGAGGAAGGAAAAGTCCCGAGGATTATGAAAAGAAAGAGAATATGGAAAGAGAAAGAGAGAAATGAGGGCGGGAGAGGAAATCCAGAATTATAAAGCGATGCACAAGTAGTTGAAATGAAACAATTTCAGAATAAAAGA
>NC_051418.1:34897378-34897563 GCF_015228065.2 Penaeus monodon
TTCAAAAACTGTACGCATGTCACCGTGCTCCAATTTTTATCTCCAAGATAAAACTCGATAGAGACACTAACAAAATTACTAAATATATATTTCAAAAAATTATGATAATAATGAAAATCATGTCAGTGATGCACATTAGTTTACAGATCAGGCTTCTAAACTATCATTACCGATATAACAATACC
>NC_051418.1:34897750-34897922 GCF_015228065.2 Penaeus monodon
GGATTGAAGGTGCGAGGAAAAAATACTTAATATTGAGTAGAAAATAATTAACCCTTTGATAAACTTTCGGACTTAATGTTTAACTTGGAGGAAATGAGAATGAATGCAATGTATATTTAGACAGATGCCATGTCTGTTCATAAGCATGATATTATAGGTAAAAGTAATAGAG
>NC_051418.1:34898535-34898637 GCF_015228065.2 Penaeus monodon
GAAGAAGCATCAAACAGTAAACAAGGACTTAAAACAGTTACCCCTTTACCCGTATTCCCTGGAGTAAGGGAAGGACACAGGATACCCCTATACAGACGAGAA
>NC_051418.1:34898747-34899005 GCF_015228065.2 Penaeus monodon
TTGTTGTTGTTGAGTCCGGGCACCTACCTCCATTCCTGTCTCTATTCACGGGAGCCTTCAATAGACTAGAACATGCAGCTCCATTAATTAAAAGGTGTTGCAAACGCCCAACGCTTTTCCTGTTGTCATCCACTCACTTCCGCAACTCATAGAATGCTTTTGATCAGCTGTCGATAGTCGCAGGCAGCGCTGAATACTTAATTGGCGACGACTGACGAGGAACGAGCGACTGAGCGACTTGGCTGCAACGTGATCGCA
>NC_051418.1:34899279-34899343 GCF_015228065.2 Penaeus monodon
CATTACCACAGCATACAGTATGTGCCACAGCACGTTATATCACTGCATATCCACCCCCCTTGTT
>NC_051418.1:34899775-34899859 GCF_015228065.2 Penaeus monodon
AACATCCCTGGACAACACAAATCTCGCAAATTACAGATTCCCACAATTAATTGCCAAAATCTGAACATCAGGTAATATGATTGT
>NC_051418.1:34899878-34900102 GCF_015228065.2 Penaeus monodon
GATAATTAACTCTGAATAGCTTCATGTAAAAAAAGAAAAAAAAAAGCACAATGATTCACAAGTAAGAAAAGTATTGACTATTTCGAACACTAATTTCAGTGTCGGTTTGATAGTGAGAGATGTAGAATGTAGATAAAATCGTGGTTTTATTATTAATGGTATTATATGTGTATTTTAAGTTATTCATTCTCGATTAAAAACAGCGACTCTTAAAGTACATCTTG
>NC_051418.1:34900730-34900819 GCF_015228065.2 Penaeus monodon
TCACTTAGCTAACATTCATTAAGGAGGAAACGGAATTTCACAATACTATAAAGGTATCTCACCTTTCTATAATTTTTTTCATAATTATG
>NC_051418.1:34900968-34901242 GCF_015228065.2 Penaeus monodon
TCATGCATATACACATACACATTTATCTAAATACCTTTTTTTCTCAATCGTTCCAAACAAACATATTCTTCTTTACTTGTGCCGGCAATAGATAAAGCGTATCCTACCAGGAGAAAATTGTTCGAGCCTTTTGTGAAATATGATATTGAAATGGAAAATATCATTCACTGAACTGTGATCTAAAATGCAATCATGTTATTAATTTATTTCCTCATTTAGTTTTTACAGTAATAACAAATTCTGTTATGATGCGTACCGTTTGGTGTGCTTTTAT
>NC_051418.1:34901404-34901493 GCF_015228065.2 Penaeus monodon
CTTTCCATCTTTTCTCCTCACTATCTATTCTCTCCCTGTTCATTGTTTATCAACCAATGTCTCTCTCTCATTTTCACCTCTCCCCTCCT
>NC_051418.1:34901601-34901771 GCF_015228065.2 Penaeus monodon
CTCCCAAACCTTATATTTCCTTACACCTAATCCTTTCTAATCCACCCTAACTCACGCCGCCTTTTTCACCAATCGATTGTCCTATTTTTTTTTACTTTTTCGTCGGAAGGGAACAAAATTTCTCGCATATTTTTGTGCAACCTTCGTCAACAACACCGAAGAAGAAGGAG
>NC_051418.1:34901794-34902139 GCF_015228065.2 Penaeus monodon
TCGTCACACGGGATAATCGCTTTTATGTCCATGACTCACAAACGTTAATTACGGTTCCCTCCTTGCCCCTTAATGATAGCAATTACTCTATGATAGTCGCAGCTGTTAGTGTCTGTGTGACTAAGGACAAGCCAGCAGACGCCGCGGGTGACTCACCGTGACTCATGACTCAATTTCCAGATGCAGAGTCGACATTGACGAATAAACGAATTGTGGTTCTGCTGATTTGCTGACTCACCGTGACTCACGACTCAGCCTCCAGATAGACGTCTTGTAAATCTGCTGATCTACTGGTGACTCGTAAAGATTCGCGGGTCAGTAGGTCAGCGTAATATGTCAGCGTAA
>NC_051418.1:34902641-34902780 GCF_015228065.2 Penaeus monodon
TTGCTTTATATTTAATCGACTTTTTTTTTCTCACTCACCTTTAACAATTTAATTAGTCAGAAGGTGCAACTGCGTAATGAAACGAGAATGAGAGATGAAATGACTAATTGCAGTGAGAGAGATATTAAACAGAAGTGAC
>NC_051418.1:34903105-34903445 GCF_015228065.2 Penaeus monodon
ATCTAAACAGAACTCAAGATAAATGATGAGCTGATAAAAAAAAAACTAAAAAATGACGGAGATAGTGAACACCATGATAACGAAGGAGAGAATGAAACACCTAGATAAAGAGAAGAGATAATATAAGTGTGGAAGGCAAAGAGAGGATAAAAGGTTAGCGATGATAGAGAAAGACCAAAATAAACGAGAAATTGTGAAAGACAAAGAGGATTGTGAAAGACCGTGATAAATGGAGGATACTCGGGGAGAAAAAAGGAAAATAAAAGAATGTAAAGAGAAATGGAAAACAAAAGAAGATATATCGGTATTATATTACACAGGACCAGATTATACTTTTCAT
>NC_051418.1:34903657-34903791 GCF_015228065.2 Penaeus monodon
GCTAGAACAGAGGCAAACATTCTTCACTTGAATTAAAGGGGCAAAATGATACACAAAATCACTCGTTGGAAACTCACATACAAGAGAAGACAACAATTGCAACATCTGACCGTTTACTGCAAAGCACAGAAGTT
>NC_051418.1:34903926-34904131 GCF_015228065.2 Penaeus monodon
CCACTTGGACACTAAAAATTTTCACCACGAATGTGTGATACGTTATATTTTTTCGTTTGTTTCGAATGTAAACCGATGCATGCTTCGAAAATTCGAGACAGTCGGTGAATCGATTTGATTCGTCAAGAAGAGGCTTTAGACGACCCCGTTTTTGCTTTTTAAACTTTTAAAATAAAGGCGCACTGGGAGGTTAATGAAGATGATG
>NC_051418.1:34904181-34905181 GCF_015228065.2 Penaeus monodon
GGCTTATATATTTTCACTAAGAATGATTCATCAAGGGAGAGAGAAATACTAAATATAGGATGTTTATTGCGATATAAATAATAGCTTTCGTTTTGCCAAATTTTAGGTCATATAGAGAGTAGACTTATTATCACCATTTGCATTTTACTGTGTTCATTGTATGTTATTGCATATTGCATTATATTACATACCATATTATTTTCAAGATTATCCCAGTGTTATCCGAATAGAATGTTTTCAACTATATCTTTTTAAAAAATGATTTTGAAGGAGGCAGCAATTCCCTCTCTATCTCTTTCTTTGTCTCTCTTTTCTAACATAATTCTAGATAAGTATACATATTATTTCTTAAAGGAAAAAAATAATACTATAATATGAACATTTATCTGAAATATACGAAAAATATAAGAATATATCTGAAATATTTCAGAATATGCAAATATGTCTGAAATATACTAAAATATAAAAATACATCTAAATATACTAATATATGAAAATATATCTGAAATATACTAAAACATAAAAATATACCCGCAATATTCTAAAATATGAGAATATATCTGAATATTCTAAAATATAGAAATGCATACGAAATATACTAGAATACGAAAATATATCTGAAATATACTAAAATATATAGAAAATGTGAAATATACTAAAGTATAAAAAGGCGTGTAAAATATACTAAAACATAAAAACATATCTGAAATATACTAAAATTAGAAATACGTGTGAAATATACAAAAATATAAAAAATATATCTGAAATATACTAAAATATAGAAATACACGTGACATATCCTAATATAAACCATATTTTACTACGTGACGATTCCATTTTATATTCGCACGAGTGACAAACGTGATATTTGTTTACGAAAAAAGGACTGTTTATTGAAGTGAAAATGCATTTGTCCAGAGTCTGAAGGAAGGAAAATTATCCATAAAAACGCTAGCTGAAAACTCGCAGGACAGACAAAACAAATACGAGATCTGATCCT
>NC_051418.1:34905557-34906271 GCF_015228065.2 Penaeus monodon
AGCATTTTTACCTTTTTTTCGAGAGCCAACGAATTCAGAGTCTGAAATTTCGAGTAGGCTGATGCGATTTATCAAGCAGAGGAGTTTAATGACCTCTTTAGCTTTTAAACGAATATATACTGAAAGGGGATACAGCTTTACATGATGCTCCAAGCGAAATAAAGCTAAATAGGGTAAGTTCACTGCAATATAAATAATATTCTGGGCAATGTCAGTCTCATTTGATGGTTGTGTAAATCAAATGGATGCACGTGTGAGATCTGTCATTGCATGTTCACATCCAGCAGTCGACTGAATTTAGTTCATTTTGCCACAGAAATGTTCATTCAGAACTTTTCCATCACAGTGGATTTTTCGTATCTTTCCTGCTCTGTATTGGGATGATCAGAACAGAGGAGAAAAGATACGAAAAACCCTCTCCCTTTCTCTTTTTCATTATCCCTTCCTCTTCTTTTGATTCATCACATAGATGACATCCGCCGCAACTATGAAATCATTCCTCTTTCACAATAAAAATGGAATATAAACATGAAAATCTCGACAGGAGAAATTTAATCAACATACGATCTCACGCTGTGTATTTCTCATCTCCCAAGCATGTTCACCAAAGGCACAGCATCTCCAGTGTCCTTGAGTGTAAAAAATGCTTCAGTTCCCGGAGATTTTCAAAACCAATAACAAGCTGAAGGTTCAGAGGGATGGCGTTGAACAAAT
>NC_051418.1:34906854-34907193 GCF_015228065.2 Penaeus monodon
TTACCTAGTTTTTACCTTTGCATCGGAGTCAACTACTCCAGACTCTGAAATGCGAGACAGTCGTTATGGCGATGTTGTTTGTCAAGTAGAGGAATTTAATAGCCGATATCCTTTTACTCTGAACGATAACAGAAGGTTTTGTGTGTTAGTAAAAAAAAAATTTTTAAAAAAAGGGAAATAAATAATTTTTTTTTGAAAATTTTTTTTTCATTTTGTTCTGTTAATTTTACCTGTAGCAGGAATTTTTGTTTTCTAAGGAGTTTTTTGAAGTCGGTTTTTGTTATATTCATTAAAAAAAAACAAGTAGAAAATAAAACGGTGGAAGAAAGGTGTCAGTTT
>NC_051418.1:34907437-34908331 GCF_015228065.2 Penaeus monodon
ATGAGAGAATATGCACACTCATTTGACAAATATTTCTATTTATCAAATTTGACATGCTGTTTGTGTGACTTACTGGTTTACGTGGGTTCGCATTTGCTTCCCTTTTTATGCACGATGGTTTTTGCCAACAGGATTTAGACTTCTACAAAGCAGAAAATACAATTAAGCAGACAATCAAAATTTTCATTTCGATAATCATCTTTTTCTTTTGTTTTAAAAGATCTGGAAAATCTTCGCCCAAAGTGAAATACTAAATGCTTTTGTTAAAAATTCACGTTAAAGATTATACACGCATCATCAACAATCCTGTTATTTTTGTACCAACGAGACCACAAACAGAATAGATAATAAAGAAAACTTCTAAAGTGCTCCATGCAACAGGGATATCGCCGTACGACCAGAAATTATGCACAGTGAACTTGCAACAAACATGTGATTGTGTGTTAAAGTTGCACGAGTGAAAAAGGTAAAATTTACAAATTGTTGCTTGCTGAAGGAGGAAGAACAGACGTTTAAAACGTTCGCAGGAAAATCATAGGATAGGAAACAGTAACATTTACATTTTACCATTTATTGCAGAGATATTGCAGGAATAAATAAATTAATACTTGCCCAGAGGCTTAATTTTTACACTCTTGGACTAATGGAGGAAAATGTTATATAAAACCCTTGTTGGAAACTCAAACGGCAGACGAGCAACGTTGCCACTGCCCTTTTTATTGCCAACTTAAAGGGGAAGAAGAAAAGATAAAAAATTAAAAAATTTTGTTCAAGTTTTTCGGGTTGATCACTTGAACACCATACCTTACAGACATTATTATTTTCCTTCGAATAAACATATTTTCTTTGTTTGTTTGTTTCAAGTCAATACAGGCGATAGAAGTCGAGTGGGAT
>NC_051418.1:34908349-34908631 GCF_015228065.2 Penaeus monodon
CACTAAATTGATTCTGCAAGGAAGAATGAATTTGAAATATCACAAATATCATCTGTTTGTATGTCATGCTGTTTGTGTGACTTACTGGTTTACGTGTGAGTTTTCTGAAATTTGCTTGTTTAAGCTTTTGTAAATTTGCAACTGTTTTAGATACTTTGACGCAGGAAAAGTTGTTCAGCACATTTCTGTTCTTCCAAATATGCTATGTTCAACAATATCTCAAAATAAAACCCTTTTTACACATTTGCGGTGAATTCCTTAATATTAGGGAAAGTGCATAAA
>NC_051418.1:34908926-34910218 GCF_015228065.2 Penaeus monodon
CCTTTTAATTCCCGGGGCCCGACTTTCATCTCCTAAAAAAAACCCCCTACTTTTTTTTTTCCCCTTTTTCCCCTTTCCGTTTTCCTTCATCGTTTTAAAACTAGTTCTATTCTTTTCCTTATTGTAAAAATTCTTCCCCTTTTTTCAGTTTTTTCTTTTTTGTTTCTACTTCCTCAAAAAACCTTTAACATTAAGAAATAAAAATTTAATAAAATTTTTAGAAAATTTTTGAACAGCGAAAAAAGGAATCCCTTACATAAATAGATTGTAATAAACTCCCGATTTCAGATAAAAATACATTTCAAAAATAAACTCAAAATTTTTAACACAAACCAGTTTTTAACAAAATCAGCATTTTCAGAAAACTCAGCATTTTTCCTTTTTAAATCGGGATTTCGATCCCCCAGTTTCAACAAAAAATTACAAAATTTAGCATGAGAGCAAACTCAGCATTTTCAGCATTTTATCATCTTCGCATAAACTCAGATTTTAGCATAAAACTTTTGCATATTCGCCTAAACCAGCATTTTACATAAGTTACATCTTCAACATAAAACATCCTTTGCAAAAATTTTAAAATTTTAAAATAACCGGATCTTAGCATAAATCACACTTTCCAACTATATTTCGCAAAATCAATCTTAAATAAAAACGCTCTTCACAAAACCACATCTTCAGCACAAACTCAGACTTCAGCAAAACTCGCTCTTTAGCAAAAAAATCAGCTCTTCATAAAATCAGATCTTCCAAACCCCCACTTTACCAAAAAATCAGCCCTCTTCACACAAAATCGCATCTTCATAAAACTCAGCTCTTCAGCTAAAATCAGCTCTTCATCACAAACCAGCATCTTTATCACAAAATCACATCTCGATAAACTCGCTCTTTTAAAAAAATCGATCTTCAATAAAAATCAGCCCTTCATCACAAACCACACTTCACAAAACTCAGCATTTCCCTAAACCAGCATCTCAGCATAAACTCGCACTTATACAAACCACATCTTCATCACAAACTCAGCATCTTCAGCACAAACTCAGCATCTTCAGCACAAACTCAGCATCTTCATCACAAACTCAGCATCTTCATCACAAACTCAGCCTCTTCAGCATAAACTCGACTGCTCTGTTTTCTGCAGACGGCACCCAGGCATCGCGTTCAATAGATGAACTAACTTTGTCATCAGTAATGAGTGAATGTTTTTCTTCTGTTCTTTGTTTATATTTTGTATTTATTGCTTGTTTTTATTATTGTGAAATTCGTAAAAGATTATAAAGAATATAAATCATAAC
>NC_051418.1:34910316-34910480 GCF_015228065.2 Penaeus monodon
GATTTATTCGAAACGTCTTGGTTTTAATTTCGTGACAGTTTCAATTTAGCGTATTCCTACGTGTTCATATACGAGCGTTCTGCGTGCGTGTCCGTTGCACAGGAACGGGAGAGACAGATGAGGAAGAATGATAATAGTAACGCACGTTTTAGACGGAGAATACG
>NC_051418.1:34910850-34912520 GCF_015228065.2 Penaeus monodon
TGGTCTTATGAGGAACGCCCAGGCAATGAAGATTTCTAAATGGCGCTTCCCAGGTGCTGTAGGTCTTGCGTGCAGCTCCCTCCTTGAAGCTTCCAGGTGTTTAGAGCCTCCCATTTGAAGCTCTCCGGACATTGCCTCCTCACGTCGCAAGCTTTACCTTCTCCTTCGTCCTCGCCTTCAGGACCCAACTGCTCGGCGACCGTCACCCTTCCCCGACGCGGAATATAGAGCGCTCACTTCCTGCCGGTGCGAGAAAGGGAAGAGTATCGACAAATCCTGCGGCGTCTCTGTCCATGAGGCTCGTAAAATCCCTTCGGCAGAGCGGCACGAGTCTCCCCATTGCGCTGGAGGAGATCCTGTAGGCAGCGTGTGGTTACATTGTTTCGTTGAGTCTGTAAAGGCGCCGTCTGATCACCGTTGCCTGTGATCTTAAGGAGAGGGATTGGCGGCATTGTGGTTTCTGTAAAATATACGTCCTGAAAGTGAAATTGTAAAAAAACGAAAATAATCAAATATACTGTGACATCCCGAAAACACATGGGAAATGGTAAAAAGAAAATGGAGCATAAATGTAACTCCAAACAATCATAATTATAGTGTAAGTTCCCTGTACAATGTCCACAGTTACACTCGCCACACAAATACCTTACAACCATCCCTCCAGTGTACTCGGAGAACCAGTCCGTTGTTATACTGGCACCGTGGCAGTCGAATTAAGCCTCTGTTACCTGTGCTGCTGATAATTAGCTAAATTAATGAGTCGGTAAATTAGAAGTTGACGCAACAACCTGGGGATATTAACCGAAAGAACACCGTGCTATCTCTTCGTCCTTATGTGACAGCGAATTTCCTCGTGTGTGTGTTTTTACGTGTTTATTTCTGCTGCACATTTTAGCCGTGGGTTGCTGTTCTGTGGATGCAATTCCGTCCGTTTTAGATTTCAGGAGCGTTTGCCGAAGAGAAATGCCAAATGCTCTTTGTTAAATTCATGTCCATCATCATGCATCCATCCTCGCAGAACTTCGCTATTTCTGAGCGAACGAAACAAAAGACAGAGGTAATGAAAAACACCAAATAAGGGATAACTCAGCCTCAGCGTACTCATAAGAGATCCAGCTACATCCTCTGTTTAACGTGTTTAACAACATTGCACATTCTAGTATTGTATTTTTTGTCTTTGTGAATGAATGCATATCCAGCCATGCAGATATTCTATTTTCAAAAGCGTCCACCAAAGAGAATGAGAAATGTTAGTATGAAATTCATACTCAAAGATTCCGTCAAAGAAATTTGCTATTTTTGAACGAACAAAAGAACGGAGAAAGTAAAAACACACCGCAATAGCATAATACACATGAATATTACAATACACTTATATATACTGATATACTGCTTTAACTTTCTTTCGCTACATAATAATCTTCTGGTCAGATTGCAAGTGAGGATGATATTGGACGATGACATTTACAAACTGTTGCACATTTATGCTGAAAAACAGACAATTTGTAAGCAGTTCACATGACATACAAAGCAACATCGTAAACGTTTGGCCCTTCATTGCAAGGCTCAGGAGAGAAAAATACTTGTCCGGAGACTAATGGAAGAAAATGGTCTATATATTGGTCGTTGGAAACTCACACAGCGGACAAGGCAACAATTGCAACATAGTG
>NC_051418.1:34912757-34912851 GCF_015228065.2 Penaeus monodon
ATCTAATATATGGATTTAATTATCTCATTTCTTCCTTACGTTAACAAATATATTGATACTGGTGTATAAAAAAAACGCTTCTTCAAGACAACTA
>NC_051418.1:34912963-34913287 GCF_015228065.2 Penaeus monodon
ACTTTCCTTACTCCGACCTAAGTACCAAACGCACCCAGACACAAAACCCCAGCCTCGCTCACCCACTTAACGAATCAGTATCATTTCCTCGAGTTTTCCTTCGCAGACACACAGGAAGGAAGAAGGAGAGAGGATGTCCTGGCAATGGAGATGTACGCAGAGAAACGAATAAAAGATAGCATTAAGAAAACGGAGATAACCTGTACAACTGAAAAAAAGAGAAGAGTGAGATGAAACACCCAGGATTCAAGAGGAGGTTCAAAGGTTCAAATACTTAAGGGTTTCACGATTCAAGATCGAGGGACTCGGAAAACCGTTGGAATT
>NC_051418.1:34913391-34913520 GCF_015228065.2 Penaeus monodon
GTTGTAGAAGTTATTATAGTTTTAAAAGGCCTCGTCTTACAAGGAATGAAAATAAAAAGGAGTAATTTCTTTCGTCATGTTCGTGTTATCTTAGTGTCATGTAATTATCTTGATTAATTAATTTTTTTT
>NC_051418.1:34913570-34913749 GCF_015228065.2 Penaeus monodon
TAATTAATTAATTATTCTCTCTCTATGTCATGTAAAGTTTAACTATTCATCATATCCTCAAAAGTAAAATATCTCATCATCATACATAAGTAATTAATAATCCTCTCTCTCTAATTAAAAAATCATAAATAATTATAGTCTCTACATAAAAACCCTCTCTCGATAATAAAATAAATACT
>NC_051418.1:34914721-34914939 GCF_015228065.2 Penaeus monodon
CCACACCCCCACGTACGTATAGTATTAAAGAAGATGCCACACGAACGATTTTCTCTCCCCTTCCCATACAGCAACCGGAAAGCAGCCACAGAACGCAGTCATTCTTGGGACCGAACCTCAACCACGCGATTCCCACGGCCTGGCTGTGTCTCCGGCCGAAGGCAGGCGACGTGCCGCGTCCTTTGGCTCAGTCGTGGCTGCGAGGATTTCTGCGCCTG
>NC_051418.1:34915313-34915844 GCF_015228065.2 Penaeus monodon
AGTTGCATGATACTGATGTTTAAATAGCTTCACTAAGAAGATAAGGAGTTTAAATACTGTTGGTGGAATAATTTAACGCAATTTGTAAGCGCGGAGCTCTATAACACAAAAGCTCATTATTATAACGAACAAAAAGCCGTATCAGACTAACAACACAATAACTATTATTTGTGTTGCAATAAATCCACACCCCTTATGCTCTCTGTCCCCGGAAGATACCTCCGAGTTAAATCTGCCGGGATACATGTGTTAAATTGAAGAGAAAAACGGGATCATTAACTTTCTGCTTGACGAATCACATGCTATTCAACACAAGGAAAAAAGGATAGTATCATTTAAGGCAAAGCCGTGGTGTTCAAAGTAATTATAGTCTGATTTTTTTTTTTTCTTTTTAGTTTCTCCTCCGGGGTGTGAAATAAACGGTTGTCGATTGTTGCAATTATTGCAATCGTCGCTCTCTACGTTTCCAAAGAGCGCTTTATAGACTCTTTCTTTTCCCTTCATTAGGCCAAATGATGACAAGTCTGAACA
>NC_051418.1:34915885-34916085 GCF_015228065.2 Penaeus monodon
AATTTCCTTCCGCAATAAACGGTCCGATGTTGCAATGGTTTTCTTTCCATTGCCAGTTATCCTCGTTTAGTATGCAACAGTTAGCGAATATCACATTCTCACAGGGGCGAATTCAAAGCAGGGTCGACGTGTATTGAAGTGTTGTTTGTTTGTACATCATTTCTCGACGAAATGCAATATCCCAGTTTGCATGAGATTAG
>NC_051418.1:34916124-34916364 GCF_015228065.2 Penaeus monodon
AATTTTACAGATATATGTTTACAGAAATATGGAGAAACAAATATAACCTTGAATGTGATTTGTTTTAAATATATCATGTAGCATCCTCTTTGGCAAATAGTTTCCAGATTTTTTTTTTATGGAATGTATTTGTCTAAAAGGAACGTTGTAATTCTCTGGCCAAAGGCATATTGTGTGACCGTTGAATTTGAAATAAAATGCCTTTGGCTCAGTGTTAGCCTTCTGAAGAATTCCGTTTCC
>NC_051418.1:34916768-34917164 GCF_015228065.2 Penaeus monodon
AGTCTTATTATAGTTAAAGAAAGACTTAGTATAGTTCTGAGCTTTGTTGAAGGGACTGCCCTAGGATGACACTATAATTATAACACTATGACCATTCTAAAAATTTCAAAACCTTTATTTTAATTATTGAACAGCGAAGCAGAAATACCACTGCGTTTTAACAAACTTATTAAATTTGGATTTTCTCAGCAGTGGAATTTGTTAATACATACAAAGGCACATACAATCTTCCAGGTCTCTCTATCTATGCGTAAAAAAAAAAAAAAAGTCACGTCAAATTACATGAAACTTCCCGACTTCCTCCAACTTCCAGAGACCCTGGCGGTTGAAATGCGAAACAAAAGGCAAAAATAGATCCATTTGTGGCTGATTTGTGGTGGAACTTTCGAGTCTCAT
>NC_051418.1:34917387-34917476 GCF_015228065.2 Penaeus monodon
TTAGCTGGGAAGTAAACAGTCAAATATTACAATTACTGCTTTTGTCTGCCTGGTGAGTTGCCAACATGTGTATTATATCTAGGGACATC
>NC_051418.1:34917508-34917879 GCF_015228065.2 Penaeus monodon
CCCTGAGCCTTGCAGTTAACAGCTAAATGTTGCGACAGTTATCTTATCTGTCCTGTTATCTTATCTGTCTTGTGTACAGACTTTCTCTATTATCTATTTTCCTCGATTAATAAGCAACGATTTATGAGTGCCATTACACTGCCGCATTCCAGCTCGTGGCACCTGAGCGGATCACCATGCAACGAAAACGGTTTGTCTGGCACATTCCATCTACCTTCTGATTGCAATATCCCTGCTTGCCTGGAGTTATTTTTGGCGTGTTTTATTTACCTATGTATTTTAAGAACAGAGAAATAGCCGGTTTCTGACAAAGTGCATACTTGATGGAATTTAAAAAATTTTGCATTTTCTTTAATGAGTTTTTTTGAAAA
>NC_051418.1:34918318-34919177 GCF_015228065.2 Penaeus monodon
AAAGAAAAAAAATCTATCTATATTCACATGGCCAAAAACGAATCAAGATATACTCGGAAAACACGTGTGTGTGTGTGGGGGGGGGGTAACTCAGAGATCAGAGAGAAAGCTTAGTTTTCTCTCGTCTGTTGTTTTTCATTTCCCTCTGATGGTCTCTTAATCGTTACCGTCTATTTAACAACAACATTTAGGTATTCTCTTTGGTGAACGCTTTCGAAATAAAACAAGAATGAACAAATATATATATATATAACATGTAACTAAACGAACAGAAGAACATGCAATATCCTAGCGCGAACATGTGCAACGTAGATAAACATCAAAACAGAAACAAAAACAAAAACACAGGAGTTGGTTAGTTGTCACAGAAGGTTTCAGAGAAATGTCGATTTTCTTTTGTTTAATATCCCAGACTTGTTAGGCACCTTCTCTGAGACTAAATTTGAGTGCCATGGTGTAACTGTGACAAGGGACTGGGGTTCTGGGTGCCACGGTGCAACTGTGACAAGGGACTGGGGTTCTGAGTGCCACGGTGCAACTGTGACAAGGGACTGGGGTTCTGAGTGCCACGGTGCAACTGTGACAAGGGACTGGGGTTCTGGTGCCACGGTGCAACTGTGACAGGGACTGGGGTTCTGAGTGCCACGGTGCAACTGTGACAAGGGACTGGGGTTCTGAGTGCCACGGTGCAACTGTGACAAGGGACTGGGGTTCTGAGTGCCACGGTGCAACTGTGACAAGGGACTGGGGTTCTGAGTGCCACGGTGTGATGGTTGCAATGTCCTGCTGTGGTAAGTAGGTGTAGGAGGGGAAACGGTACAGTAAATGGGTAATTAGGCGGTTAGATGATATGTCAAAG
>NC_051418.1:34919384-34919984 GCF_015228065.2 Penaeus monodon
AAGAGATAGAGAGGGTAAAGCATGTAATCATGCAACTGCAGAACACACCCAAACATCAGCAGAATCATTCCAGTCAAAACATTAAACTAACATTGCCGCATTCATCATTTGTGCAACAATCGATTTACTCCGTTTTATCTTTTTCTCTCCTCTGAAGAATAATTTCAGTGGAATTTCACTTTCCTATTATATAAACATCTAAACAGTGTTTTTTGTGTATATCTATTTAACGTAAGGCAAAAGGGATGATCAAATTCCTCTTTTTTTACAGATTGCATTAAACGGCGGATTATTTCGATTTTCTGGAGCCTGAATTGATTACCATTCGAGATAAAGAAAAAAAATCGTGCCAAAGTTCTAGTGGTCAAATGATGAAACAGCGAGTCTATATTTATTTTTATTTTTTTTACACTTCTGAGCTATGTAATAAACGGTCAGATATTGCAGTTGTTGCTGTATGCTACCCTAAGAGTTTTCACCGAGGCAAATCCTTGGGATGAAACTCGTCTCTGAACAAATAATATTTTCTTTGCCTTCCTCTCCTCCAATAAAAAAATCAAATGTTGCAACTGCTGCTTTGTTTGCGAGTTTCCTGCAAGT
>NC_051418.1:34920205-34920440 GCF_015228065.2 Penaeus monodon
CTTCGGTAAGGGATAATTTGCGAATATCACATACCTCACTCGTGCGATTTTGATACAAGATCGTCATGTAGTGAAATACAGGTCGTTCTTATATATATATTCCACATAACTACGACAAATAAATAAACATTTTGTGTTTTTTGTTTGAGGTTTTGGTTGCACAGAATGTCGGATTTATGAATAATCTTTATTTCAAATTTAACAACAGCATTTAACAGCATTATCGTTTTCCAGA
>NC_051418.1:34921684-34921905 GCF_015228065.2 Penaeus monodon
ACGCAATGAATATTCGATGATGTTTTGAATACGATTTTTATATTCCATTTCTCATGATCTAAAATATCTATCCTTTCCTATTTGACAATAATATCTTGCATAATCTTCCAGCACATATCTGTTAAATGCTTTAGCAAACGAGGTCATTACATTCCTCTCTTTGACAAATCACTCCGACCTCCTTATCTCGAATTTCACGAATCTGCCTTAATAGACTTTCG
>NC_051418.1:34922044-34922523 GCF_015228065.2 Penaeus monodon
GGAATCACGCGCTGCCCTCCTACAGGATCTCCTCCAGCGCAATGGGGAGACTCGTGCCGCTCTGCCGAAGGGATTTTACGAGCCTCATGGACAGGGACGCCGCAGGATTTGTCAATACGTTTCCTCTTTCGAACCGGCAGGAAGTGAGCGCTCTATATTCCGCGTCGGGGAAGGGTGACGGTCGCCGAGCAGTTGGCTCCTGCAGGCGAGGACGAAGGAGGAAATGAAGCTGGCTCCTGAAGGCGAGGACGAAGGAGGAAATGAAGCTGGCTCCTGCAGGCGAGGACGAAGGAGGAAATGAAGCTGGCTCCTGAAGGCGAGGACGAAGGAGAAAATGAGGTACCGCCAAGTGAAGTTTCAATTAGGGAGCTGAGGTATCCAGGGAGCTTTAGTTGGGAAGTTGCAGTACCTGTGGAGTTTCAATTAGGGAGCTGCAACACCTGAAATGTTTTTTTGGGGGGGAGTCTGCAACACCTGGA
>NC_051418.1:34922794-34923163 GCF_015228065.2 Penaeus monodon
TCTGCAATCAGGATTTTGCAACGCCGGAGAAGCTCTAGTGATCAACCTTCAACATCTGAGGAGCTCCAACTCGTAAACAACACCACCTATAGAGCTTTCATTAAAAAGCTGCAACACCTATGGAGCTCGAGTTCAGATGCAACACCCACGGAGCAACACCTATTCTTAGAAGGAATAAACTTAAGATATTCCTTGCAATTGCTTGAACAACAGCAAGGAACATCGTAACTCTCTCCATTCACCCTCTGTTCGTGAAAGCTTTCCTTTAAATACGCAAACACGCATATAAACACAAATTCAGAAATAAACCCACTTATCTACTTTTATATCTCTCTCCATCTATCTTAGATATGAGGAATGCTAGCACAG
>NC_051418.1:34923488-34923568 GCF_015228065.2 Penaeus monodon
AATATGGAATTCTTATATTCTCTTCAAGGTTTGTATTCCGAATCAGCTTTTTAACGAATTTCGGGGAAAAGAGTAGACGA
>NC_051418.1:34923589-34924082 GCF_015228065.2 Penaeus monodon
CAGGCGTGTACTCTCACAATATTGGTTTTGTTGTTTTGTTTCCTTCAGTAAAAGCGATGCCAAGCGTACCCTTCAGCATAGATAAACAACCGGGAGAGTAGATTGTAAATACAGTGTTGTTGTTCAAGTACAGTATTTGGATGATTAGAAATAACCTAATTTTATGTTAATTATTTTGTTTTGTCGAGATATATTTATCTGTTTCTGTTCTGTGTTTTTTTTTTGTTTTTTTTTTTGGGTACGATAAAAAATACCTTTGTATAATTTTTTCCTCTCCTGAAATATAGATTATCGTAAATTCCCTCAGCTATGGCAGCGTGACGTCACTGATTACGGCTTACGTCACGAATTACGTCACAGGAGTAGAGCAACGGCGGTCAGAGTCGCGGGGAACAAGACGCAATGATTGGAGCAGTTGTGGAAAATACGATTTTTTTTTTTTCTTTACGGTTAGTGGTGTGGGTGAGAGAATTGCTGATCTTGTATATCACTT
>NC_051418.1:34924818-34924928 GCF_015228065.2 Penaeus monodon
CGCCCATCCTCCCCATTGCACGTGCGAGGGACGGTCCCTAAATCCTGCCTGAATCCAAAACACTTCCTTCTTTTGGACCAAAACAAATAACGGAGAATGAGTAAGATTAA
>NC_051418.1:34924972-34925078 GCF_015228065.2 Penaeus monodon
GGTGTCAAAGGGGCAATAAGCAACGTGCAGAAAGAAGCCTTTGTTGGGATATTCTTGTTGCAACATCAATTTCTCGCGATATTTGCAACTTATATGACAGCAAGGA
>NC_051418.1:34925984-34926326 GCF_015228065.2 Penaeus monodon
GAAGCCTAGCACGACGCCCATCCTCCCCATTGCACGTGCGAGGGAAAGGTCCCTAAATCCTGCCTGAATCCAAAACACTTCCTTCTTTTGGACCAAAACAAATAACGGAGAATGAGTAAGATTAATTCCTCTTATATATCTGTTTCTTCTTTCATTTTCTTCTTCCTCTGGTGTCAAAGGGGCAATAAGCAACGTGAAGAAAGAAGCCTTTGTTGGGATATTCTTGTTGCAACATCAATTTCTCGCGATATTTGCAACTTATATGACAGCAAGGAAATAGCGATTTTTTTTTTTGTTAGTCTCTCTTTTTTTCGCTCTCTTTTCTCTCTCTCTTTCCCTCTT
>NC_051418.1:34926367-34926446 GCF_015228065.2 Penaeus monodon
TCTTTTCCTTCTCTGTCTATATTTTTCCCCTTTTCTCTCTTTTTTTCTTTCTCTATCTCTCTTCCTCTTTTTCTTCTTC
>NC_051418.1:34926551-34926628 GCF_015228065.2 Penaeus monodon
CAAAAGACTTTCCCTCATTTCGTAGATAGTAAATTTTGTAGCCTCAGTGGAATGCAAAAGTTAAAATGTCAAAATTG
>NC_051418.1:34928311-34928736 GCF_015228065.2 Penaeus monodon
TTATCCCAGTTTCTGATCAAATACCGTGATCATTAATATCGCGCAAATGACACGCCAAAATAAACAGAGCACAAGCTAGGGCAATGCTAAATAACAGAGTAAATAACATTAAGCATCCTCGTGTATTAGGCAAGCGGTTGCATAACAAACCTGGATATTTATGCAAAGACTAACACAGCGGGTTTTATGGCACAATAAATTCTGGTTACTCTGAATTAAGCAAATATCTGAGATACTCAAGAATTGTGTGTCTTTAATGCTCCCGCTGGGTATTCTTTTTTTTGTGTTTACTTCCTGGAACGCTTCTGGGTGTGGATACACTTACACAAATGTACGTAGAAAGCAAATAGCATGCACACACACAGACAAACAGACATATATATAAATGCTCTCCCACAGACATGCATACTTTAAACATACGAAAT
>NC_051418.1:34929014-34929379 GCF_015228065.2 Penaeus monodon
ACTGACCATTATGGTTACTTCCGCGCGAACACTGCGGAAAGGACCGGCAATGGCCTTTGGGCCGAAGAAAATGGCACACTTCTGTAGCCGTAAGGTCGACGGCCTCGCTCCTTTGTGAAGCGTAAAGGCCCCAATCGCCTTGGGTCTCGTATTTCGCTTTGTGTCCAATCAGCCATACTCGGCGATGCATCAAATGTACACATCATCTCTCATCTGGCATGCTGCAGCTGTCGATGCATGGGATTCAGGGCTTTATTGACATGTTCTTTACGGCTCTCTTCCCAATGTCTCGGGCAATTTTGCGGACTTGTGTAAACAAAGTATCATTTTTGAGAGACATTGGAAGGAGCGCGGAAGATTTCTCG
>NC_051418.1:34929727-34929861 GCF_015228065.2 Penaeus monodon
GTTCAACAGAGCAAGCAACAAAACTAAACAAAGAGGCAAAGGAAACTCTAACCCAATTTTGACTCCGTGCTCAGGCCTCGGCGCTGTCACCCTGGGCTGTGATATGGAAGTCGATGCCGAGGCTGGGGTTTTCT
>NC_051418.1:34931015-34931281 GCF_015228065.2 Penaeus monodon
AGACGGCAGAAGAGAGAAGAAGAGACGAAGACTCATAGAATCAAAAACACACCTCGGATCCTGCGCGGGGTATTCCGTTCGTAAATTTGCACGGCCTGCTAGCGGTGAATTCCTCCCTCCGATTAAACCAGAGACGATTTCGATTGACTGTCGCGCTGAACCTCATGAAACGCTGAAACAAGGGGCTTGGCAGACCATCAGGAAACGCAAGACGGAAATTTTGAGCTTTTCCATGAGGCAGAGATGAACGCCGCCAGAAAGCCATT
>NC_051418.1:34932453-34932784 GCF_015228065.2 Penaeus monodon
TTATCCCAGTTTCTGATCAAATACCGAGATCATTAATATCGCGCAAATGACACGCCAAAATAAACAGAGAACAAGCTAGGGCAATGCTAAAAAAACAGAGTAAATAACATAAGCATCCTCTTTGTATTAGGCAAGCGGTTGCATAACAAACCTGGATATTTATGCAAAGACTAACACAGCGGGTTTTATGGCACAATAAATTCTGGTTACTCTGAATTAAGCAAATATCTGAGATACTCAAGAATTGTGTCTTTAATGCTCCCGCTGGGGATTCTTTTTTTTGTGTTTACTTCCTGGAACGCTTCTGGGTGTGGATACACTTACACAAATG
>NC_051418.1:34933198-34933570 GCF_015228065.2 Penaeus monodon
ACGGGACCATTATGGTTACTTCCGCGCAAAACACTGCGGAAAAGGACCGGCAATGGCCTTTGGACCCAAGGGAAAAAGGCACACTCTGTAGCCGTAAGGTCGACGGCCTCGCTCCTTTGTGAAGCGTAAAGGCCCCAATCGCCTTGGGTCTCGTATTTCGCTTTGTGTCCAATCAGCCATACTCGGCGATGCATCAAATGTACACATCATCTCTCATCTGGCATGCTGCAGCTGTCGATGCATGGGATTCAGGGCTTTATTGACATGTTCTTTACGGCTCTCTTCCCAATGTCTCGGGCAATTTTGCGGACTTGTGTAAACAAAGTATCATTTTTGAGAGACATTGGAAGGAGCGCGGAAGATTTCTCGTGT
>NC_051418.1:34933772-34934036 GCF_015228065.2 Penaeus monodon
TGTTATTACTATTTCTACATATATTTAATCCATGTATTTCATTTTCGATACGATACTGACAGAAAATCTTTTTTCTCCCCCTCCCCCCTTTATCTCCCGTTATTCCCCTTATTTTCTTTTTTCTTTGTTCAACATAGCAAAGCAACAAAACTAAACAAAAAGGGCAAAGGAAACTATAACCCAATTTTGAGTCCGTGCTCAGGCCTCGGCGCTGTCACCCCGGGCTGTGATATGGAAGTCGATACCGAGGCTGGGGTTGTTTCT
>NC_051418.1:34934867-34935098 GCF_015228065.2 Penaeus monodon
AGACGGCAGAAGAGAGAAGAAGAGACGAAGACTCATAGAATCATAACACAGCCTCGGATCCTGCGCGGGGTATTCCGTTCGTAAATTTGCACGGCCTGCTAGCGGTGAATTCCTCCCTCCGATTAAACCAGAGACGATTTCGATTGACTGTCGCGCTGAACCTCATGAAACGCTGAAACAAGGGGCTTGGCAGACCATCAGGAAACGCAAGACGGAATTTGAGCTTTCCAT
>NC_051418.1:34935649-34935765 GCF_015228065.2 Penaeus monodon
TAATACGGTTTATCAACCTTACGGAAGTTATATTCTAAGCAACGGATGTGTTTACCGCAGAATCGAAAATCAAACTTTTGGATAAATAAAGATCTGATATTGGTTACGTCTACAGA
>NC_051418.1:34935837-34936144 GCF_015228065.2 Penaeus monodon
CAGCCTTTATACTTATTTGAGGATGTAAGTATTATATATATTCTAATAATGCTATTTGCTCCCACTATAAAGTTGGTAGGAGGATCAGACCCTGTTGCCATCTATTGTATAAGTTAATTTAAAAAAGAGAGAAAATAAGCATATTATTATCATTCCCGATCATTACTTTATCTATATTTCTTTCATTGCACAGACACCTTAAAAAAAATCATCAATATATTTTCATAATTATTACTATTTTTTATCAACTTTTGACTTTTTTCACAACTCGATGAAAGAAAAAAAATCATATTCAGTTTTTTTCTCT
>NC_051418.1:34936893-34937410 GCF_015228065.2 Penaeus monodon
CCGACATTGGTATAAAGATGTTTTTTTTTTCGTCACTACTATTAATAATAAACAAAAGAGGCTGTAATAAAACTTCCGTAATAGTGAACAAATTATTACTTCATAATGTCATAGTGTTATGCTAATAGTAAACACCAACAAATGCCTTCATATACCTTAATACCATCCAATGGGGAATTTCACATTACATAACAGAGCTAAAGGTCAGTTAACACCATTTATCATAGGATTACGTCCCACACAAATCATAATATTCTCATTCATTACTGCCAGTCTCCAAAAACAAATGCAACACAGGAACACACAGGAGCCGATTCTCTGTATCAATTTCGTTCTTTGTTTTGCGCGTCTATAGGGAATCAGCTGATTTGAATAAATGAAAGAGGATCAAATTCTGTGTATATCTCTGCTCATGTTATGTTATGTTTGATGTGCTTATTCCGTTTGAACAATAGCGATGAGAGTTGGAATTCATTAATTGAATGATGTGCCAAATATTTTTCGGGATTAGTTGTGT
>NC_051418.1:34938459-34938738 GCF_015228065.2 Penaeus monodon
CAAAATGTACACCCCGATTCGGTCAACAGTAGAAGTAGTAACTATGTTTGTTACATTCTTATGCGATAGCTTGGATGATAGTTTGAGCTAAAACCCCAAACACCTTATTAAAACATTGCACCGAAAAATATGGGTTTGGGTAAATCATTCTCAAATAGAAAATATGTAATAATTTTTTTGTTTAGAGTATTAGCCATCGCTTTGTCCTTGCTAGATATGCATTTCCTTGAAAAGAGGGGTTATCAGCTGACTGCCGTGGTCACTGAAAAGTTAAGCTTA
>NC_051418.1:34938852-34939534 GCF_015228065.2 Penaeus monodon
GACCAACATTCCAACTCAGTTCAGAAAATTTTGATCTGGGTTGCGCCAAGGAAGGGTTACCAAATATTCTTTTTCAGACTAGTAAAGCACAGAAACCCCAAACCGTGAACATCAATATGCAGATAAAAAAATAAAGACCAGTGGAGCATTAGGCATCGCGCCCAAGCCTATAGATGGGCGGGACTGTTTACAAAAGAGCAATTTGGTAGGACTAATAGTCATCTTTACCAGGCGATCTGTGTGCAGTTGTATCTGTGTTTTTTTTTTGTGTGTCCCAAGAGTAGCACAATACATTCGGACGTAAATTATTTGCCAACCCGAAAACATTTCCTTTAACATGTACACCTCCCTCTATATTTTTGCCAAAACGTAGGCTTTGCTGGATTTATACACCTTTCCTCATCGGCCGCCCCCGCCAGCTCCCCACGAAACAGCCTGCCATTACATATGAGATTCTCCATAACTCATGTATTTTGTTGTCTTAGTGTTATGCTACACACAGACCTTGTAACGGCACTCATGAATCAAAGTAAAATCCCATATTTGGTAAACCAGTTTTTAAGGAGATTTGACCAATCCACCCAAGATGGAGGTATACGAGGATGCTGCCTTTGCTGTCCCGCGAAAAAAGGGGCCTATCAGGGATATATACATGTATGTTATATGATACGCATCATAAAGC
>NC_051418.1:34939636-34939714 GCF_015228065.2 Penaeus monodon
TGCGTGAGTGTATGTAAAATATATTTCAGGAAAGGCAGGGCCGAAAAACGATATGCACAGACATCATTGATTAATTTT
>NC_051418.1:34939759-34940419 GCF_015228065.2 Penaeus monodon
CTGTTTCATTCGTTAGTACGGTAAGATTACAGTTTCCATGTAATATGATATTACATGGGATTGCACTGTTTATATTTTGATGTTCGACGGACCATTTCTGCTGGAATCCTATGAAAGTGAGAGAGAGGAGGAGAAAGGGAGAAGGAGGAGGGTGAAAAAAGAGAGAGAGGGGGGGGAAAGGGAGAAGGAGGGGGGTAAAAGAGAGAGAGAGGAGGAAAAAGGGGAAAAGGGAGGAGGGTGAAAAGAGAGAGAGAGGAGGGGAAAAGGGGGAGAAGGAGGAGGGGAAAGGAGAGAGAGGGGGAAAAGGGGGAAGGAGGAGGGTAAAAGAGAGAAGAGGAGGGAAAGGGAGAAGGAGGAGGGTAAAAGAGAGAGAGAGGAGGAAAAGGCGAAAGGAAAAAGGGGGGAGAAAGGGGGTGAGAAGAGGCAAAAGGGAGAAGGAGGATGAAAGAGAGAGGAGGGGAAAGGGAAAGAAGGGGAGAAAGGGGGAGAAAAAATGCAAAAGGGGAGAAGGGGGAGGGAGAAAGGTGGACAAAAAATGGGGAAGGGAAAAGGAAGAGGGAAAAAAGAGGTAGAGGGGAGGCGAAATGGAAGGAGGAGGGTGAATAAGGGGGAGGGGGGTCTTTTTTTAGGTGGTATCCCTGGGAATTTATCAACTAATAG
>NC_051418.1:34940547-34940918 GCF_015228065.2 Penaeus monodon
AACGAATATTTGTTACTAATCATTTTTTTTTACCCTTTTTACCACCTTTTTATATTATGCTACCCCACTAGTATAAATTTATTTTAATTTTGAGTGGGGTGATAAGAAAAAGATAAATGAAAACCTTCGCACCCGCTGTTCTGTAAGTGAAAAAAAATCCCAGGAGATCGGTGGCACAGTCCGGGTCCCGGGCACCCTCGCAGCCCGTTCGAGGAGGGGCGGGAGCGGAAAAACCGAGCCAACGGTGGGAAATTTTTTTGCATATGACTGAGTGGTGCCCCTTAGCGGAAGTTTTATGCTTGGGGATGGCTACAGGTTACGGGGGTTTTGCTATATTATATATGGACATCTGGAATAAAAAATAATAGTTA
>NC_051418.1:34941013-34941586 GCF_015228065.2 Penaeus monodon
AATGTAAAAAAAGTAATAAAAATTTAAATAAAATCACATTCAAAAAAAGTAAACCGTTGTGTTTGTGTGTGACAAATATACAATTATTTGATATCATAAGACAAAGCATATCATACATCAATATATATAATTATAAATTATAAATTTTAAATAAAAATATAAATAAATAGAGTAGATAAGATAAATAAAAAACATATATAAAAACCCAAACAATTAAAACAAAACAACAAAAACAAAAAAAAAAAAAAAATAAAAATTTTTAAAAAATAATAAAAATTTTTAATATATATATAATTTATTTATTTTAAAAATAATAGAAAAAATTAATATAATTTAAAATATATTATAATATATAATATAATATAATATATTATATATATTATATGAAAACAATATAAAAACACACACCATAATGGGTTTTGTTTGGGGGGGTTATATATATTTTATAAAAAATATTATAAAAATTATATATATAAATTTTAAAAATAATATATAAAAATTTTTTATACAGATACAACAAAATATATAAAATTTTATAATATTAAAAATATAAAATATTAAAAATTATATAAA
>NC_051418.1:34941611-34941675 GCF_015228065.2 Penaeus monodon
CCTAGGTGTGTCATTAAAAAAAGAAGAGGGGAAAAAAAAGAACCACCAGGGGGGGGGGGGGGAT
>NC_051418.1:34943714-34943801 GCF_015228065.2 Penaeus monodon
AGAATTTCACACATAGGGTGGTGTATTTATTATTTTAGATAAGTGTGTGGTGTGTGTGGTGTGCCACACGATAAAATAAATAAATAA
>NC_051418.1:34944981-34945213 GCF_015228065.2 Penaeus monodon
AAAAATTTAACCCACCCCCAAATTGCATTTTCCAGCCTTTGCCGAACAGCAGAATGAGGATCCTCTTGGTCGCCACCTGGGGCGTGCTCGCGCTGCCCTGCATCCTGGCGGCGATCGACGGAAAACTGTATCATTTAAATTTCCTAACAAACTTTGCTTATCCTTCTAATTTCAGTAGGCGCTAATCTGGGAAAATAGTACCAAAGGTGAGTTGGGTTATATTAACCTTCCG
>NC_051418.1:34945243-34945494 GCF_015228065.2 Penaeus monodon
AACCATCGCCTCTTTAAGAACGGGTGAATTTAGATAACTGGGAGATATTAATAATGGAAAATTAGTAGGTAAGTGGTAATGATAATCAGGGAGATGATAGATAAAATAGATATGTTAGGAAATGATAAAAATCATTGGTAGTAATATAATCATTGGGCATAAAAACAACGAAATGAGAGAGACAAGTGATATATGAAAACGTTTAAAAATGATAAACAAAAATAAAGAGTTGCACAGGGAGAGATAGAGAG
>NC_051418.1:34945545-34945958 GCF_015228065.2 Penaeus monodon
GCAAACTATTACAAATGATAACCTGAATAACAAACAACTATCAAACAAGCAAATGTTATACGAAAAAAAATTTCATATGACCCAGTGGTTCGCAACCTCTTTACACTCGCGATCCCCTTCTAAACCTTCGACACATCCGGGATCCTCGTCATCGGCTGTTCAAAGTAAAAATTCCAACTTCTTTCCATAATTTTGGATTTTGGGAAAAAACTGCATCTGTATGAGATTTCTTCAAGTAATAGAACAAATAGGGTTTGAGGTCATGCTGGCTTTTTAGGAAATTCCTGAAATGAACACTGACCAATATCTAGCAATTGGCTGCAATATTTTCTTTTTTAAGGTTTCACGACCCCCCCCACCCCCACCCCCATAGGGAATGTCCATAATGCACACACACACACAAAAGGAGGACA
>NC_051418.1:34945990-34946329 GCF_015228065.2 Penaeus monodon
ACGCACTAACGGATGCATTGGAATAAAATCAATAATCGTGAAGTTTCGACCAGGATTCACTATCATAATATCCCTTGCTCAGCTTTCTCTTTGTGTTTAATGGTTGGAGAAATGATAAAATTCTAACATCATTTCTCTCTCTTTCTCTCACACACATGCATATACTTAATTATATATATTCAAGATGATAAAATTACAAGAAAAAATAAGCTTGAAACCCTCTGGATGAATTTGAAAGGGAAGATCGTGCAGTGGTGAAGGCAAGGCAGGAGGACGTGATGTAACCTGTTGCATTCGCTTTAAATTCTACATTTTAACTGCCATGATCCTGAATCTGAA
>NC_051418.1:34946598-34946862 GCF_015228065.2 Penaeus monodon
GCAGATAATGTGTGGCCCAAAATGTGCGCAAACCGCATGCACTGCGGTGGCTTTGAATACGACCTCGAGGGAAGATGCAACCTGCTCGGCCAAAAATATTTCAGAGCTTTGTGCACGAAAAGGAAACATCCGGAAACAAAATCTCCCTGAAAAGTAAGGTTTGATATTCCTTTTATCCAGCGCTGCCATGGATAGTCAGTGTGGGAAGATACTGATACACTTTGCTCCCTAATATATACATTTATTTCCCACGTTGTCACTCTC
>NC_051418.1:34948130-34948583 GCF_015228065.2 Penaeus monodon
CAGTAACGAAGTGTATAATTTCAGAGCGACAATATTTACTATAAAAATAAGCATTGAACTTTTTACATTGATTTCAGTTGGTCAGTTCCCGAGGTATTATCGTCTTGCCGATACGTTTATCTCCATGTCATATTGCCTTATCCACGGTTTCCGCGCCAGGAGATTTTGCAGCTTCCTCAACACGACGGTCGTACTTCCCCAGGTAAGCTAAGCTCCAATAACCACAGCTGTCCATTTTGCGGGACACGTGTCGAAAAGTTGTAGACGGCTGAGTCAGTTTTCAGTGAGTGTTCCTTCCACAACATAACCGTCACTTTAGTCCTTAGCATTCTCCCTCCGCACAGAACTCTCAAGAGAACGATTTCTCGCCTCACTGAAGGGGGGAAACGGGGCTCGGAATGAGGAAAGTTGATGGGGTTTTCGTGAGTGACCCTTACAGGTGAGCAAATGGCC
>NC_051418.1:34949226-34949523 GCF_015228065.2 Penaeus monodon
GATCCAATTATACATATGCATTTGATAAACAGGTAGGTAGAAAACCCACAGAACAATCTTTTCTCTTACTTCTCTCGTTCCTTCCGTGACCCGCAGGCGACCCGGTCGTTTACACCAACTGGAAGGACGGCCAAAACCTCCCCTTGAGAACGAGACCTGCGTCTACATGGACGCAGAAGGCTTCTGGCTTGGCAGCGATTGCTGGAGACACAGTACAACCTTCTGCCAAAAGGAAATATCGACCTGTTGGAGAGGTTATACAGACCAGAGGTGCTTCGTCAAAATCTGAAGCAGTAT
>NC_051418.1:34949964-34950158 GCF_015228065.2 Penaeus monodon
CACATATACCCCCATTTACCTAATGAACAACTTTTAACCTGATATTGGATCACCCAGGGAGGACTGTAAAAACCTCGCTATTGCACTCTACCGTGAGTATTCCATGATGATGTAAAATTCTGGATAGATCAACTTTTTGTGGGGTTGGTTTGGTTTGGTCTTAAGAGTAAGATTTACATTACGGGCACGCACCC
>NC_051418.1:34951664-34951733 GCF_015228065.2 Penaeus monodon
CCCGGGGCCGAGGACGTGGCGGTGGCGAGCCTAGGCCCGTGTGGCTTCGTCTGTTGCGGACTGACGAGG
>NC_051418.1:34951972-34952467 GCF_015228065.2 Penaeus monodon
GAGGCCGGCCCCGTCCCCTTTAGCGCGGCGGCTCCCGTCGGGGAGGTGCTTGCTCCGCCCGCCGGAGTGCCAGAGGTGAGAGAGCTAAGAAACAAGGGACCGAGCTGTACTGAAAAACCTTTCACGTGCAGATAGTGCATATCTCAACTTTGGGTCCACCTTCCGTACGAGTGGCATAATCATTCCCAGGAAATCAATTCCTGTCTCCTTGCCCATACGTATATTCTTGTAGTCTAGAGAAGAGATTACAATTCCTGTCGGAGGTTGTCGTGGGTAAATTCATGAATCTTTGCCTTTTCTTAAGTCAGTCCTTCATCCTCATCTTCCGTTTTCTTTTCTGCTTTGGTCCCATGCTCTCCGGGTCAAGGCCAAAGCATGCAAACTCTCTACCCATCTTGACTGCGTGAGTCACACACGACAACTGACTGTTGCACAATCTTAAAAAAAAGAAGATTGAACTCATTGGAAATACATGACTGGCAGCATGGAATGATA
>NC_051418.1:34952690-34952759 GCF_015228065.2 Penaeus monodon
GTGAATTCTGGATAGATCAACTTTTTTGTGGGGCTGGTTTGGCTTTGGTATTTGGATGGAGTGCCATTC
>NC_051418.1:34953617-34953692 GCF_015228065.2 Penaeus monodon
CGTCTCCCCGGGGCCGAGGACGTGGCGGTGGCGAGCCTAGGCCCGTGTGGCTTCGTCTGTTGCGGACTGACGAGG
>NC_051418.1:34953939-34954848 GCF_015228065.2 Penaeus monodon
GAGGCCGGCCCCGTCCCCTTTAGCGCAGTGGCTCCCGTCGGGGAGGTGCTTGCTCCGCCCGCTGGAGTGCCAGAGGTGAGAGAGCTGAGAAACAAGGGGCCGAGCTGTACTGAAAAGCCTTTCACTTGCAGATAGTGCATATCTCAACTTTGGGTCCACCTTCCGTACGAGTGGCATAGCCATTTCCAGGAAATGAATCATTTTTCCTTGCCCATACGTATATTCTTGTAGTCTAGAGAAGAGATTACAAGTTCCTGTTCCTGAATCTTTGCCTTTTCTTAAGTCAGTCCTTCATCCTCATCTTCCGTTTTCTTTTCTGCTTTGGTCCCATGCTCTCCGGGTCAAGGCCAAAGCATGCAAACTCTCTACCCATCTTGACTGCGTGAGTCACACACGACAACTGACTGTTGCACAATCTTAAAAAAAGAAGATTGAACTCATTGGAAAATAACCATGACTGTGCAGTCATGACTGATAGTGCATGGCGGTCTTCACGATCCACTAGCATGGCCGCAGCACCCAGTCGTAGACAATGTTCTGTGAAATAAGCCATGGTTAGTTGCACTACGAGTTTTCAACCTGTCTGCACTATATTCATTGCTCTCAAATTAGATTGTAATTGCCATGGAGCATAAAAAACAAGG
The DNA here is from genome assembly GCF_015228065.2 of Penaeus monodon. Taxonomy (NCBI): domain Eukaryota; kingdom Metazoa; phylum Arthropoda; class Malacostraca; order Decapoda; family Penaeidae; genus Penaeus; species Penaeus monodon. The sequence goes on from NC_051418.1 coordinate 34,954,584, forward strand.
TCAAGGGTTCCCTTAATCGTTTATTCTTTGACATTAGACTAAATTACTCTCAAATGATGAGTTGCCAAGTAATATAAAAAAAAAATGTTGATATCACACTGTGAAGTATAGTTACTTCAAAGGCAATATAGGTGTTGTTCCCTTCTATTATTAGCTTATGTATTTATCAACTTAAGCATGTGCGTATGTATTAGCTAATGTGTGCATTTACACAATATTCTTTTGCTGCCATTTCTCACATATACAAGAAGTCCCATTACAAGAG
>NC_051418.1:34954904-34955500 GCF_015228065.2 Penaeus monodon
TATGACAACCACACACCTACGAGAAAAAGAAGCTGGTCTTCATAAACTGATTGTCACTGACGATATCACACTATATAAGATTAAAATGTATGCCAATTTCAATATGCATGTTTAGAGTTTGCATTAATGAGGGTGTGAGGCGTTGCTTTTTGGGGAAACCAGGGCGAACCTGAACTAATTTCCTTGTAGTTAATGGCAAGGAAAGTGTATTTTTAAGATGATGGATGGAGAGTTTTGTGTTGTTAATTTCCCGATGGTTTTCAACCCATGAAAAACAAAGAAAAAGATTGTCAACTGCAATGATATAGATAAAAAAAAAAGCTCTAGGTGTGAAATCCACCAGAAAATATGATAACGATGGAATTTCCTGTTATCAAACAATAAGTATTACTAATGATGGTTTCGTCGACTTCCATGGTACCAGAGTGTGTGGTTTATAGAAAAATATGGAAGACGATGATAATATCCCTTTCCCAAAGAAGTCGAGGCTACAGCTGGCTTTCAAGGGCAAAGAAATATGTCTATATTTAGCTATCATCCAAACCAGGAGTTCCAAACCTCATGGCTATGGAGCAATATGGATATTATGGCTTCGA
>NC_051418.1:34955691-34955982 GCF_015228065.2 Penaeus monodon
AGATGACAGACACTGAACAGGGGCTACGGAGAGTGTCATAGGTTGGCCGGGGGTCCACACAACAGGAAAGGCTACTGTTCGCCAAGATAAACAAGGCTATATCTGCAAACTGGAAGGAAAGGCAGATCTTGAGTGTGATCAATCCTTTCCTTATATCCGGGTCGGGGATTCATCCTTGCAGGTTCATACATTAAAGTTATGGTTATCGTTGGATGTTCTAAATAATATATTCGATATAAGCATTATCTAACGAAATTTGAATCAGGATTCTGGAATACTGTTCACTTAATG
>NC_051418.1:34956243-34956483 GCF_015228065.2 Penaeus monodon
CCCCCCCCCCCCTCGGGATCTCGATTCTTGGCCGCCCCGAGAAAAGCCTCCGACTGATTCCATTCAAGGCTCGACGAGGATGGCGTCGCTTTGCCGCTAAGAAAGGCCGGGGGGGGGGGGGGCTCATTTTTTCCTTTCTCATCACTAAGGAGAAATTTCATATTGTTGGTCAACAAAACACCAAATGTATTAAATATTTATTCTCAAAGTGGTAGCATAATATCGGTCTTCCTAACTTTT
>NC_051418.1:34956541-34957366 GCF_015228065.2 Penaeus monodon
TCATCAATTAATGGGTGATTACTTTTTCATTAGTTCAGATGTCAGAGGTTTTTGCCTTTGCCAGAGGGACCCCGGGGACGGAACTGTCGCAATGATTGCTGGTCACTCGGAAGAAAATAAGCGGGTAATAAAGGAGATAACCACTACACAATTAAATTAAATCAAATATTTCCCGCAGATTAACAACCCCCCAAAATCTGACTTCTACTGGCTTGTTGCTCTTCCCACATGTATGTTCAGACTCACGAATCCCTGCCTTTAGCTTTTGGCTGACAGCATGCTTTGTAATCTGCGTCCGTCCCACGCGTAGTCTGAATGATCTTTTCCTTCGCATCAGCTCTCGGGGCTGAGCAAAAATGGGCAGGTCACTCGGCCCGTCGCTTCTCTTGCGCCGAAGAGAAGCTCCGTCGTTCTGCCATTCTGCTTTTAGTTGTTGCTTGCTCCCAAGCTCCCTCATTTCCTCAAAAATAACGTTCAAGCGCCCTGGACCAGGTCTCGCCTGTGCATGGGCGAAGGCTCTGTCGATCTAAAGAGGAAACAAGCTGGAAGAGCCTTCGTGCACAGCTTTACTTTCCCTGAAGGAACCATTCAAGGTATTCAGTCCAGCAGTCTTTGGTTTAGCTAACAATAAACATATTTTATCCAAACAAAACTTCTACCACTGATTTTTTTTTCAAGAACATCTTATAATACAAAGCGTGCTTTGACAATATGGTTGTATTTCATCTCCCTCTTAGCGTCGGCTTTTAAAAGATGGGATCCAAATACATTTCAAAAGACGTGCTCAGTTTTAATTAATGACGGAGATTTCGACATATACATAGT
>NC_051418.1:34957463-34957532 GCF_015228065.2 Penaeus monodon
CACATATGCATGTATTTCTATATCTATACTTTTCTGATTAATCACGTATACAATAGCCCGACAAGGTGT
>NC_051418.1:34958804-34958997 GCF_015228065.2 Penaeus monodon
GCAAGTAACAGTCCTATCCAGAAGTAAATTCAGAGGACTCGTGTCTCGCAGGCCATGTTGAGGACACACAAAATAAGCGAAACATATGGGCAGACAGGTTACAGCCGCCAACGAATGACGGCGAGTACGGATTGAATCTCGGTTGTCATCTGTAAGTGTGGACAGATGCGAAGCAGATCCTGTCCTGTGGTAG
>NC_051418.1:34959125-34959627 GCF_015228065.2 Penaeus monodon
TGTGCCCTGCGCACCATGAGTCCGCACAGTGATATTTGTGACGGCAATAACTCGAAAGCGGTGTGGTGGTGAGTGGAAACACTGCTGACCCCACGTTCCGCACTCCTGCCAAGCACTGTCATGTTATGATCGGCTGAGAATGTTATTTGTTTGGTAGCATTCGCGACATCCAAGTCCAGTGCTCGGGCAGCCTTGGCGAGGCGGTCATTACCAGCAAGCCCGTGAGACGGCGTCCACACGGAGGCGGCGCAGCATGAGGGTTAAAGGAAAGGCCTTAAGGAAGGGCGAACCCGTTGCCTTTCGAGTGTGGCTGATTCGGCTGGTGCGCCTAAGGACAGGTAGTGGGTGCAGTGTGGGGTGACACCCCCACCCATGCAGAACTCCGGCAGAGCTCTGTGCTTGTGGAAGGAAAAGATTCTGTCCTTTTCTGGGGAGAAAGCAGGAACGAGGGGGAGCTGAAGATCTTGCGTGATGTAGACTGGATGCAGATTTTCGTCAGTAT
>NC_051418.1:34959783-34960165 GCF_015228065.2 Penaeus monodon
TTTTACGTCAAGAGTATGGTCCCTCAGTTAGAGGCGAGGCACCTCAGGTCCGTATAACCTCTCCAGCAGGTCGACTTTTCCCTACGGCAGATGAAACTAAATTCAGATCTGCAGTCTGTGGCAAGCCAAAACCCTTCTGTGTCCATGTAGGGGGCACCTGAAGTCATCAGTGGGTGGTTGGCCGTCCTTCCAGTTGGTTGTAAACGACCGGGTCACCTGCGCGGAGTCACGGAAGGAGTGAGTCGCGGTTTTGGCAATTTAAAAAGGAGAAAATAAAAACATCTCGAAGATATAGTCTTCCGGCCTATTTCAAATATACAATATACATTTATAAGTGGACTGATCCGCGGTTTCTAATAGTGGGTGGGATATCAATATCATG
>NC_051418.1:34960233-34960875 GCF_015228065.2 Penaeus monodon
TTTATTATCTGTTGTCTATTACTGTGTGCGTGTGTACGCTTTTATTATGTATTGCTGTAGAGTTTTTAAGAGTGAATCTGTTTCATCAGACCGCATAATATTGAGAGTGAATGCCTACCTTTGGATTGGAATTAAGTTGGGAAACTTTCACAGATCTTTTTTGTTTTTAAAGGCCAAGAAATTAAACTTTCCAAAACATTTATCCTTTCTGCAACTTATACGGATTTCATACTAAGCAAAGACACATCCCAAGTTCTTTTTTTTGCTCACCTGTAGTGTCACTCACGAAAATCCCGTCCTTTTTCTTCATTCCCAGCCACGTCTCTCTCTTAAGTGCCATGATAAATTCGTTGTTCTTCAGAGTTCTGTGCGAAGGGAAAGTACATTGCTAAAACGATGGTTATATTTTTGAATGAACACTCACTAAAGGGGACTCAAACTTGCACAACCTTTCGACACATGTCTTAAATAACTGCAGATACCTGAGCATTAACTTAAAAATCGGGAAAAAATGACTGTGCCCCCGTAGAAGGTGCATGAAGCCGTGGCTGATGCCTTGTAAACAGATGGACTTGAATACAGCAGAAAATTATCTCCATGATTATAGACACGTTCCTCGCGACCAACGTAAACAGAAAAAAA
>NC_051418.1:34962035-34962396 GCF_015228065.2 Penaeus monodon
CCCTAAAAAAAAAAACAAAAAACAAAAAAACCCGAAGGCAAAAAAAAAAAAAAAAAAAAAAAAAAAATATATAATTTTTAAATAAAAATTAATATATTATATATAAAAAATATATTTATATAGGAAAAAATTAAAAAAGATAAAAAAATTAAAAATATTATTTAAAAAAATAAATATAAATAAAATATTAATTTATAAAAATTAAAATATAAAATTTATTTTAAAATTAATAAAATTTATTATATATAGATATAAATATTTAAATATTTTTAAATTTTTTTTAAAATAAAAAATTTTTATAAAATTTGTAAATATTATTTATATTATAAATATATATTTTAATATATTTATATATTTTTTT
>NC_051418.1:34962434-34962531 GCF_015228065.2 Penaeus monodon
TTTTTTTAATAATAATCTCTTTTAATATATTTTAATATATATATAAAGGGGTTTTTATTTTGGTTTTATTTTTTTGGTTGGGGCAATACCCACCACC
>NC_051418.1:34963118-34963456 GCF_015228065.2 Penaeus monodon
AATAAAACATAAAAAGGAGGTCCCCCAGTGTTCACCTGACTGAGGGATTCCCGGAGGTTCACTGCGTTTCCGAGGTTTCCTTTCCAAAATCATTATCTTTTAAAAAAATTTTTTGGGTTTTCTGCCCAGGGAAAAACATTGGGCTACACAATATGTAAATTTCATGCAAATTGAGAAATGACTGTAACCGGCTTTTGATGATTTGAGAAATAATACCCTTCTGAAAAAGGAAAAAAGAAATGGGATTCTGATGTTAGCCCCTACTTGTGTTGAGAGAATTAAACGTCTTTGGCGGACCTCCAGGGAAAAAACCCTGGGTAAAAAATAACACTGATGGC
>NC_051418.1:34963481-34964028 GCF_015228065.2 Penaeus monodon
TCTTCCGTAAGCTTTAAATTTTTTCTCACTATGGGCTGTGTCTTTCATTCCTGTGTAGAAAAAACACAGGGAAAAAGCAGTCTGATTCGTGAAAGGGAATACAACTGAGCATTTTGGGAATTTGTTCGGTTGTTTTAAAGTGTGCAGTGGAATAGGGCAGTATTAAAAAGTATATAGAATTTTGTATCCTTTTTTTTTTGTGGAATGTACTTTCCTTTTTCTTAGCAGAAATCCCAGGCCTGGCTCATCTTCAGGAAACATAAAAAAATTTTTAAACATTCTCAAAAATTTCCCCAAGAACCCAACACCGCGCCAGAATTTCTGAATCGCATCAACCAAAATCAGGGCGTGTCTGCCAAGCCAGTAAAAAATCCAAATTGTGGCCTGGAAGCTTGATAGAGATATATAGTATATGTATATGCAGGGCCTTTTTTAAAGCGCCGGGGGCTTAGTTGTTTCGTTTCTTTCCCCTTTTTGGGTGTTGCCTAGGGGGTAGGCTGGAGGCCCTAGGTATTGCATTTTTTTACAAAAGAAACTTACTGCATTT
>NC_051418.1:34964309-34964971 GCF_015228065.2 Penaeus monodon
TAAAGCACGTAATATAGCGAGAGACAATGGAGAAAAAAAAAGGCCCCTAACCTAATGCAGCAAAAAAAAGCTTCAGTATCTCGATCCCATGAACCATTTATCAATACTCCAATCCAGCAAAAACAACGAATCCAAAAGAAACAAACCCCTTTTTAGATTTTGCTTCCCGACTGAAGATTGCTGGAGTCATTTCCCAGATAGAAAATTTGGGGGAGCACTGCCCCTCGGGAAAGGGGTATATAAACCAGAACCAGATGGTCCCTTTGCGCAATAAACCACACATCTCGTATTTTTATGAAAATATAGTTCTCCCCTGCTTATGATGTATGTCCTTAGATTAATAAAAAATATACATATATATAAGAAACAACGGGAAACCACCCCGCCGAGTTTCCCCCCCTTTGGCCCCCCCGAAAAATCTCAGGAATTGGGATCATTTCCCGGGACACATTTTTCAGAAATTGGGGCCTCATTCCCCCGGCAACATCTCAGGAAATGGCACTCTTCCCCGGCCCCCCAAAAACCCTCCCCCCCCAGGGAAAAGGCCTCATTCCCCCTCGGGGTTTTTCAGACATCTCGGAAAAGGCCCATTTCAAATTTTCCAAAAAACACCCCCCAAAAACTTAAGGAAAAATGACAAAAAAAATTTAAAAAATTTTCCC
>NC_051418.1:34965179-34965574 GCF_015228065.2 Penaeus monodon
TTTTTTTATAATTATGATTAGGGGATAAAACACGTATGTGTGTGTGCGAGTTGGAAGAATTAGTAAATTTTTTTAAATACGCAGAAATGTGGGCCAAAATTTCCAAACCGCATGCCCCCGGGCTTTTAATACGACCCGAGGGAAATGCAACCCCCCTCGCCAAAAATTTTCAGGCTTTTTGGCCCAAAAGAAAAAATCCGGGAAAAAAATCTACCGAAAAAAAGGTTGATTCCTTTTTTTCCACGCTTGCCATGGATAGTCAGTGTGGGAAAAATACTGATCACTTTGTGCTAAATATCTTTATTCCCCGTTGTCACTCTCTTATATATATACATTTAAAGTATTTTTTTTTTTTTTTGTGTTGTGTGGGGGGTGTGTGGGGTGCCTTTTCTGTG
>NC_051418.1:34966060-34966365 GCF_015228065.2 Penaeus monodon
TATATATATGGTCCAATTTTAGAGAAGGACCCCCTTGGACCCGAGTTCCCGCGCGGCGTGTAAAAAGCCCGCCTCTGATTGCTCCCCCCTTCGGCAAAAAATATTAAAATAAAAATTTAAATATATAAATTTTTAGGGAAAAATAAAAAAACTGAAAAAAACCCCCTTAATAAAAAAAATTTTAAAATTTAAACCTAAAAAAAAAACAAAAAAAAAAAAAATTATTTTTAAATATAATTAAAATATATTATATTTAAATATTTATTTAAACCAAAAATATATATAATTTTTTTATTAATATTATT
>NC_051418.1:34966437-34967008 GCF_015228065.2 Penaeus monodon
CATACCAAATTAAAATTTTAAAAAATATAAATATAAAAATTGTACACAAAAATTTATGTGTGTGGGGCATTGCTTTTAATAGTGTTATGTAGGTCCCCTTTATGTGTCAGAAACAAAGGTATTTTTTCAGACCCGAAATATTTTATCAAAAAAAGCTTAAATTTTTTACATTATTTCATTTGGTCTTCCCCGGGTTTTTTTCGTCGCCGATATTTTTATCTCCATGTCATTCCCTTATCCCGCCCCGCGCCAGGAGTTTTGCGTTCCTCAACACGCGGTCGTACTTCCCCAGGAAAGCTAAGCTCCAATAACACAGCTGTCCATTTTGCAGACACGTTCGAAAAGTTGTAGCGGCGAGTCAGTTTTCAGGATTTGTTTTCCACAAAAAACCCGGGTCACTTTAGCCCTTGCTTTTTCTCCCTCCGCACAAAGAAATCCAAAAGAGAACGTTTTTTCTCGCCTCATAAAGGGGGGGAAAAGTCTCAATAAAAAAAATTTTTTTTTTTTTTTGGGGTTTTTTAAAAAAATTAAGGTGAAAATGACTTGTTATTAGACTTTATGTTAATAATTT
>NC_051418.1:34967077-34967202 GCF_015228065.2 Penaeus monodon
TGAAATGAATATTAGTTGAAAATAAAAACATACAAAATAGATGAATAATTTTAAAAATTTAGTTTTTTTTTTTAAGTTTTTGTTTGGGGGGGGTTTTGTTTTTTTTAAATTTTTTTATTTTTTTT
>NC_051418.1:34967415-34967702 GCF_015228065.2 Penaeus monodon
TGGTGTCATATCAATATATTTTCCACCAAATTATACATAGCATAGAAAAACAGGTAGGTAAAAACCCCCAAGAACAATTTTTCTCTACTTCTCTCCCCCCCCGTGACCCCAGGCGACCCCGGGCGTTTAACCAATGGAAAGGGCGGGAACCCCCCTTTTAAAAGACCTGCCTTTGGGGGAAACTCTTGGGGGGGGGAAAAAAATTCCCAAAAAAAAGGTTTGGGGGGTTTAAAGAATGCCGCCGGGAAAACCTTTTCCCCCTTTTCTTTTCTCTCCTTCTTCCCCCC
>NC_051418.1:34967928-34968082 GCF_015228065.2 Penaeus monodon
TTTATATTTTAAATTTTTATATATTATAAAAAATTTTTTAAAAATTTTTAATAAAAATTTTAAATTTTTTTTATACCCAAAATTTTAAATTAAAAAATAAAATATTATTAATTATTAAAATTTATAATAATTTTTTTTGGGGGTTTTTTTTTTT
>NC_051418.1:34968395-34968697 GCF_015228065.2 Penaeus monodon
AAAAAAAAAATTTTTTTTTTTTTTAAACAGGTTTTCCCCAAATGGAGGGCTTGTCGCCGGCTTTGGGTTTTTTAAAATTTTTGGTTTTTCCCGGGGGGAGGGGTTTTCGGGCCGGGGCATTCCCAGGGCTTGGGGAGGGGAGCCGTCTTTTCTTTTCGGGGGCGAACCCCCCCCCTTTGGGCACCGTTTGGGGGGCCCCCTTGGAGGCTTTGGGGGGCCCCCCGCCCCAAACCCAAAAAAACCCAAAACAAAACCCCCAAAAAAAAAAAATTTAAAAATTTTATTTAAATTTTTAAAAAATA
>NC_051418.1:34969417-34970985 GCF_015228065.2 Penaeus monodon
GAGGCCGGCCCCGTCCCCTATAGCGCAGTGGCTCCCGTCGGGGAGGTGCTTGCTCCGCCCGCTGGAGTGCCAGAGGTGAGAGAGCTGAGAAACAAGGGGCCGAGCTGTACTGAAAAGCCTTTCACTTGCAGATAGTGCATATCTCAACTTTGGGTCCACCTTCCGTCGAGTGGCATAGCCATTTCCGGAAATGAATCATTTTTCCTTGCCCATACGTATATTCTTCGTGTCTAGAGAAGAGATTTACAGTTCCATGTTTCCTGATCTTTGCCTTTTCTTAAGTCGTCCTTCATCCTCATCTTCCGTTTCTTTTCTGATTTGGTCCCTGCTCTCCGGGTCAAGGCCAAAGCAGCAAACTCTCTACCCCTTTGAATGCGTGAGTCCCCCACGACCTTGACTGTTTGTTTGAAAAAAAGCCCCACAATCTTAAAAATAGAGATTGACTCTTGGAAATCCCGACTGTGCAGTCATGACTGTATAGTGCATGGCGTCCTCAACACGATCCCTACGTTGCCGCAGCCCAGTCGTAGACAATGGTTCTGGTGAAAATAAGCCATGTTAGTTTTCCGCTACGAGTTTTTCACCTGTCTGCACTATAGTTCTTCATTGCTCTCTAATTAGATTGTAATGCCATGGAGCATAACAACAAGTCACGGTTCCCTTAATCGTTTTTCTTTGACTTAGAACTAAATTACTCTCAATGATGTTTGCAAGTATATAAAAAAAAAATTGATATCACCTGTGAAGTATGTTACGTTCAAAGGCAATATATTTGTTTGTTCCTTCTATTTTAGCTTATGTATTTAATCAACTTAGCATGTGCTTATGTATTACTATGGTGCAGTGTTACACATATTCTTTGCGCCTATTTCTCACATATACCAGAAGTCCCATTACAAGAGTGTAATTAATGGTCATTTTGGTTAATACACACGCACACACATTATATAGTATTTATGGCAACCACACCCTACGAGAAAAAGAAGCTGGTGCCTTCATAAACTGATTGTCCACTGACGTATCATCACTATATAAGATTAAAATGTGTGCCTATTTCATCTGCATGTTTAGAGTTTGCATTATGATGGTGTGGAGGCGTTGCTTTTTGGAATACCGGGCGAACCTGAACTATTTCCTTGTAGTTTAATTGCAAGGAAAGTGTTTTTTAAGATGAGGATGGATAGTTTGTGTTGTGAATCTCCCGATGGTTTTCACCATGAAAACAAAGAAAAAAAAGATTGTCAGCTGCAAGTGATTTAGATAAAAAAAAAAGCTCTAGGTGTGAAATCACCAGAAAATATGATAACGATGTAATTTCTGTTATCAAACAATAAGTATTACTATGATGGCTTCGTCGACTTCCATGGTACCAGATGTGTGGTTTTAGAAAATATGGAATACGATGATATATCCCGTTTCCAAAGAAGTCGAGGCTACAGCTGGTTTCAAGGGCAAAGACATATGTACTTAATTTAGCTATCATCCAAACCAGGAGTTCCACCTCCTGGCTATGGAGCATAATGGATATTTATGGCTTCGATTACCTGGATTTTGTCTCGCCTACGTGC
>NC_051418.1:34971078-34971419 GCF_015228065.2 Penaeus monodon
CCGATAGTACCTTCCCTAAGAGCTATTGCGCGTTACACTATTCATATAACTGAATCTGAAGATGACGACACTGACAGGGGCTACGGAGAGTGTCTAGTTTGGCCGGGGGTCCACACAACTGAAAGTCGACTGTTCCGCCAGATAACAAGGCTATATCTGCAAACTGGAGAAGGCAGTCTTGAGTGTGATCAATCCTTTCCTTATATCCGGTCGGGGATTCTCTTGCAGGTTCATCTTAAAGTTATGTGTTATCGTTTGGAATGTTCTAAATAATATATTCGATGTAAGCATTATCTACGAAATTTTAGATCAGGATTCTGGAATACTGTTCACTTAATGAT
>NC_051418.1:34971754-34972022 GCF_015228065.2 Penaeus monodon
GAAATGTGTTCTTACCAAATTGTCGCTGCCCCCCCCCCCCCTCGGGATCTCGATTCTTGGCCGCCCCGAGAAAAGCCTCCGACTGATTCCATTCAAGGCTCGACGAGGATGGCGTCGCTTTGCCGCTAAGAAAGGCCGGGGGGGGGGGGGCTTATTTTTTCCTTTCTCATCACTAAGGAGAAATTTCATATTGTTGGTCAACAAAACACCAAATGTATTAAATATTTATTCTCAAAGTGGTAGCATAATATCGGTCTTCCTAACTTTT